>NW_018742477.1:0-13549 GCF_001683475.1 Chenopodium quinoa
AAAAGTCAAACACATTCAAACAAAGCATTTTGAATCAAATGAAAGTCAAATGCATTCAACAAAGCTAATTGAATAAAATGAAAGTCAAACACATTCAATCAAAGCTAATTGAATCAAATGAAAGTCTAATGCAATTCTACAAAGCTAATTGAATCAAATGAAAGTCAAACACTTTCAAACAAAGATTTTTGAATCAAATGAAAGTCAAATGCATTCATCAAAGCTAATTAGATCAAATGAAAGTCAAATGCATTTAACAAAGCTAATTAAATCAAATGAAAGTAAAACACATTCAAACAAAGCTAATTGATTCAAATGAAAGTCAAACACATTCAAACAAAGCTTTTTGAATCATATGAAAGTCAAATGCATTCCACAAAGCTAATTGAATCAAATGAAAGTCAAACAAATTCAAACTAAGCTAATTGAATCAAATGAAAGTCTAATGCTTTCTACAAAGCTAATTGAATCAAATAAAGTCAAACACATTCAAACAAACCTTTTTGAATCAAATGAAAGTCAAATGCATTCATCAAAGCTAATTGAATCAAATGAAAGTCAAATGCATTCTACAAAGCTAATTAAATCTAATGAAAGTAAAACACATTCAAACAAAGCTAATTGATTCAAATGAAAGTCAAACACATTCAAACAAGCTTTTTGATCATATGAAAGTCAAATGCATTCCACAAAGCTAATTGAATTAAATGAAAGTCAAAAGCATTCTACAAAGTTTATTGAATCAATTGAAAGTGAAAAGCATTCAAACAAAGCTAATTGAATCAATTGAAAGTCAAACACATTCAAACAAAGCTATTAAATCAAATTAAAGTCTAATGCATTCTACAAAGCTAATTAAATCAAATGAAAGTCAAACACATTCAAACAAAACGTTTTGAATCAAATGAAAGTCAAACAGATTCAAACAAAGCTTTTTGAATCAAATGAAAATCAAATGCATTCAACAAAGCTGATTGAATCAAATGAAAGTCAAATGCATTTTTAAAAAGCTAATTGAATCAAATGAAAGTAAAATGCATTTTTAAAAAGCTAATTGAATCAAATGAAAGTCAAACACATTCAAACAAATCTAATTGAATCAAATGAAAGTCTAATGCATTCTACAAAACTAATTGAATCAAATAAAAGTCAAACACATTCAAACAAAGCTTTTTGAATCATATGAAAGTCAAATGCATTCAACAAAGCTAATTGAATCAAATGAAAGTTAAAAGCATTCTACAAAGCTAATTGAATCAAATGAAAGTCAAACTCATTCAAACAAAGCTAATTAAATCAAATGAAAGTCTAATGCATTCTACAAAGCTAATTGAATCAAATGAAAGTCAAATGGATTCTACAAGGCTCATTGAATGAAATGAAAACCAAACATATTCAAATAAAGCTAATTGATTCAAATGAACTTCTATTACATTATACAAAGCTTATAGAATCAAATGAAAGTTAAACACATTTAAACAAAGCTTTTTGAATCAAATGAAAGTAAATGCATTCAACCAAGCTAATTGAATCAAATGAAAGTTAAACACATTCAAACAAAGCTAATTGATCAAATGAAAGTCTAATTCATTCTACAAAGCTAATTGAATAAAATGAAAGTCAAACACATTCAAACAAAGCTTTTTGAATCAAATGAAATTCAAATGCATTCATCCAAAGCTAATTGAATCAAATGAAAGTCAAATGCATTCTACAAAGCTAATTAAATCTATTGAAAGTAAAACACATTCAAACAAAGCTAATTGATTCAAATAAAAGTCAAACACATTCAAACAAAGCTTTTTGAATCATATGAAAGTCGAATGCTTTTCACAAAGCTATTGAATTAAATGAAAGTCAAAGGCATTCTACAAAGTTTATTGAATCAATTGAAAGTGAAAGCATTCAAACAAGCTAATTGAATCAATTGAAAGTCAAACACATCAAACAAAGCTAATTAAATCAAATTAAAGTCTAATGCATTCTACAAAGCTAATTAAATCAAATGAAAGTCAAACACATTCAAACAAAACGTTTATGAATCAAATGAAAGTCAAACAGATTCAAACAAAGCTTTTTGAATCAAATGAAAGTCAAATGCATTCAACAAAGCTGATTGAATCAAATGAAAGTCAAATGCATTTTTAAAAAAGCTAATTGAATCAAATGAAAGTCGTATGCATTTTTAAAAAGCTAATTGAATCAAATGAAAGTCAAACAGATTCAAACAAATCTAATTGAATCAAATGAAAGTTTAATGCATTCTACAAAACTAATTGAATCAAATAAAAAGTCAAACACATTCAAACAAAGCTTTTTGAATCATATGAAAGTCAAATGCATTCAACAAAGCTAATTGAATCAAATGAAAGTTAAATGCATTCTACAAAGCTAATTGAATCAAATGAAAGTCAAACTCATTCAAACAAAGCTAATTAAATCAAATGAAAGTCTAATGCATTCTACAAAGCTAATTGAATCAAATGAAAGTCAAATGGATTCTATAAGGCTCATTGAATGAAATGAAAACCAAACATATTCAAATAAAGCTAATTGAATCAAATGAACTTCTATTACATTATACAAAGCTTATAGAATCAAATGAAAGTTAAACACATTTAAACAAAAGCTTTTTGAATCAAATGAAAGTAAAATGCATTCAACCAAGCTAATTGAATCAAATGAAAGTTAAACACATTCAAACAAAGCTAATTGAATCAAATGAAAGTCTAATTCATTCAACAAAGCTAATTGAATAAAATGAAAGTCAAACACATTCAAACATAGCTTTTTGAATCAAATGAAATTCAAATGCATTCATCAAAGCTAATTGAATCAAACGAAAGTCAAATGCATTCTACAAAGCTTAATTAAAATCAAATGAAAGTAAAACACATTCAAACAAAGCTAATTGATTCAAATGAAAGTCAAACACATTCAAACATAGCTTTTTGAATCATATGAAAGTCAAATGCATTCCACAAATCTAATTGAATCAAATGAAACTCAAATGCATTCTACAAAGCGAAATGAATAAAATAAAAGTCAAATTCATTCAAACAAAGCTTTTTGAATCAAATAAAGGTCAAATGCATTCAACAAAGCTATCAAATGAAGTCAAATGGATTCTACAAAGCTAATTAAATGAAATGAAAGTCAAACGTATTCAATCAAAGCTAATTGAATCAAATGAAATTCTAATACATTCTACAAAGCTAATAGAATCAAATAAAAGTCAAACACATTCAAACAAAGCATTTTGAATCAAATGAAATTCAAATGCATTCAACAAAGCTTTTTGAATCAAATGAAATTCAAATGCATTCATCAAAGCTAATTGAATCAAACGAAAGTCAAATGCATTCTACAAAGCTAATTAAATCAAATGAAAGTAAAACACATTCAAACAAAGCTAATTGATTCAAATAAAAGTCAAACACATTCAAACAAAGCTTTTTGAATCATATGAAAGTCAAATGCATTCCACAAATCTAATTGAATCAAATGAAAGTCAAATGCATTCTACAAAGCGAAATGAATAAAATAAAAGTCAAATTCATTCAAACAAAGCTTTTTTAATCAAATGAAGGTCAAATGCATTCAACAAAGCTATCAAATGAAAGTCAAATGGATTCTACAAAGCTAATTAAATGAAATGAATATCAAACGTATTCAAACAAAGCTAATTGAATCAAATGAAATTCTAATACATTCTACAAAGCTAATAGAATCAAATAAAAGTCAAACACATTCAAACAAAGCATTTTAAATCAAATGAAAGTCAAATGCATTCAACAAAGCTAATTGAATAAAATGAAAGTCAAACACATTCAATCAAAGCTAATTGAATCAAATGAAAGTCTAATGCATTCTACAAAGCTAATTGAATCAAATGAAAGTCAAACACATTGAAACAAAGCTTTTTGAATCAAGTGAAAGTCAAATGCATGCATCAAAGCTAATTAGATCAAATGAAAGTAAAATGCATTTAACAAAGCTAATTAAATCAAATGAAAGTAAAACACATTCAAACAAAGCTAATTGATTCAAATGAAAGTCAAACACATTCAAACAAAGCTTTTTGAATCATATGAAAGTCAAATGCATTCCACAAAGCTAATTGAATCAAATGAAAGTCAAACAAATTCAAACTGAGCTAATTGAATCAAATGAAAGTCTAATGCTTTCTACAAAGCTAATTGAATCAAATAAAGTCAAACACATTCAAACAAACCTTTTTGAATCAAATGAAAGTCAAATGCATTCATCAAAGCTAATTGAATCAAATGCAATCTACAAAGCTAATTAAATCAAATGAAAGTAAAACACATTCAAACAAAGCTAATTGATTCAAATGAAAGTCAAACACATTCAAACAAAGCTTTTTGAATCATATGAAAGTCAAATGCATTCCACAAAGCTATCAAATGAAAGTCAAATGGATTCTACAAAGCTAATTAAATGAAATGAAAGTCAAACGTATTCAAACAAAGCTAATTGAATCAAATGAAATTCTAATACATTCTACAAAGGTAATAGAATCAAATAAAAGTCAAACACATTCAAACAAAGCATTTTGAATCAAATGAAAGTCAAATGCATTCAACAAAGCTAATTGAATAAAATGAAAGTAAAACACATTCAATCAAAGCTAATTGAATCAAATGAAAGTCAAACACATTCAAACAAATCTAATTGAATCAAATGAAAGGTAAACACATTCAAACAAAGCTTTTTGAATCATATGAAAGTCAAATGCATTCCACAAAGCTAATTGAATCAAATGAAAGTCAAACAAATTCAAAACTAAGCTAATTGAATCAAATGAAAGTCTAATGCTTTCTACAATGCTAATTGAATCAAATAAAGTCAAACACATTCAAACAAACCTTTTTGAATCAAATGAAAGTCAAATGCATTCATCAAAGCTAATTGAATCAAATGAAAGTCAAATGCATTCTACAAAGCTAATTAAATCAAATGAAAGTAAAACACATTCAAACAATGCTAATTGATTCAAATAAAAGTCAAACACATTCAAACAAAGCTTTTTTGAATCATATGAAAGTCAAATGCATTCCACAAAGCTAATTGAATCAAATGAAATTCTATTACATTATACAAAGCTTATAGAATCAAATGAAAGTTAAACACATTTAAACAAAGCTTTTTTGAATCAAATGAAAGTCAAATGCATTCAACCAAGCTAATTGAATCAAATGAAAGTTAAACACATTCAAACAAAGCTAATTGAATCAAATGAAAGTCTAATGCATTCTACAAAGCTAATTGAATCAAATGAAAAGTCAAACACATTCAAACAAAGCTTTTTGAATCAAATGTAATTCAAATGCATTCATCAAAGCTAATTGAATCAAACGAAAGTCAAATGCATTCTACAAAGCTAATTAAATAAAATGAAAGTAAAACACATTCAAACAAAGCTAATTGATTCAAATGAAAGTCAAACACATTCAAACATAGCTTTTTGAATCATATGAAAGTCAAATGCATTCCACAAATCTAATTGAATCAAATGAAAGTCAAATGCATTCTACAAAGCGAAATGAATAAAATAAAATTCAAATTCATTCAAACAAAGCTTTTTGAATCAAATGAAGGTCAAATGCATTCAACAAAGCTATCAAATGAAAGTCAAATGGATTCTACAAAGCTAATTAAATGAAATGAATATCAAACGGATTCAACAAAGCTAATTGAATCAAATGAAATTCTAATACATTCTACAAAGCTAATAGAATCAAATAAAAGTCAAACACATTCAAATTAAAGCATTTTGAATCAAATGAAAGTCAAATGCATTCAACAAAGCTAATTGAATAAAATGAAAGTCAAACACATTCAATCAAAGCTAATTGAATCAAATTAAAGTCTAATGCAATCTACAAAGCTAATTGAATCAAATGAAAGTCAAACACTTTCAAACAAAAGATTTTTGAATCAAATGAAAGTCAAATGCATTCATCAAAGCTAATTAGATCAAATGAAAGTCAAATGCATTTAACAAAGCTAATTAAATCAAATGAAAGTAAAACACATTCAAACAAAGCTAATTGATTCAAATGAAAGTCAAACACATTCAAACAAAGCTTTTTGAATCATATGAAAGTCAAATGCATTCCACAAAGCTAATTGAATCAAATGAAAGTCAAACAAATTCAAACTAAGCTAATTGAATCAAATGAAAGTCTAATGCTTTCTACAAAGCTAATTGAATCAAATAAAGTCAAACACATTCAAACAAACCTTTTTGAATCAAATGAAAGTCAAATGCATTCATCAAAGCTAATTGAATCAAATGAAAGTCAAATGCATTCTACAAAGGTAATTAAATCTAATGAAAGTAAAACACATTCAAACAAAGCTAATTGATTCAAATGAAAGTCAAACACATTCAAACATAGCTTTTTGGATCATATGAAAGTCAAATGCATTCCACAAAGCTAATTGAATTAAATGAAAGTCAAAAGCATTCTACAAAGCTAATTGAATCAAATGAAAGTCAAACAAATTCAAACTCAACTAATTGAATCAAATGAAAGTCTAATGCTTTCTACAAAGCTAATTGAATCAAAATAAAGTCAAACACATTCAAACAAACCATTTTGAATCAAATGAAAGTCAAATGCATTCATCAAAGCTAATTGAATCAAATGCAATCTACAAAGCTAATTAAATCAAATGAAAGTAAAACACATTCAAACAAAGCTAATTTGATTCAAATGAAAGTCAAACACATTCAAACAAAGCTTTTTGAATCATATGAAAGTCAAATGCATTCCACAAAGCTATCAAATGAAAGTCAAATGGATTCTACAAAGCTAATTAAATGAAATGAAAGTCAAACGTATTCAAAACAAAGCTAATTGAATCAAATGAAATTCTAATACATTCTACAAAGGTAATAGAATCAAATAAAAGTCAAACACATTCAAAACAAAGCATTTTGAATCAAATGAAAGTCAAATGCATTCAACAAAGCTAATGAATAAAATGAAAGTAAAAACACATTTCAATCAAAGCTAATTGAATCAAATGAAAGTCTAATGCATTCTACAAAGCTAATGAATCAAATGAAAGTCAAACACATTCAAACAAAGCTTTTTGAATCAAATGAAAGTCAAATGCATTCATGAAAGCTAATTAGATCAAATGAAAGTCAAATGCATTTAACAATGCTAATTAAATCAAATGAAAGTAAAAACACATTCAACAAAGCTAATTGATTCAAATGAAAGTCAAACACATTCAAACAAAGCTTTTTGAATCATATGAAAGTCAAATGCATTCCACAAAGCTAATTGAATCAAATGAAAGTCAAACAAATTCAAACTAAGCTAATTGAATCAAATGAAAGTCTAATGCTTTCTACAAAGCTAATTGAATCAAATAAAGTCAAACACATTCAAACAAACCTTTTTGAATCAAATGAAAGTCAAATGCATTCATCAAAGCTAATTGAATCAAATGAAAGTCAAATGCATTCTACAAAGCTAATTAAATCAAATGAAAGTAAAACACATTCAAACAAAGCTAATTGATTCAAATAAAAGTCAAACACATTCAAACAAAGCTTTTTGAATCATATGAAAGTCAAATGCATTTCACAAAGCTAATTGAATTAAATGAAAGTCAAAGGCATTCTACAAAGTTTATTGAATCAATTGAAAGTTAAAAGCATTCAAACAAAGCTAATTGAATCAATTGAAAGTCAAACACATTCAAACAAAGCTAATTAAATCAAATTAAAGTCTAATGCATTCTACAAAAGCTAATTAAATCAAATGAAAGTCAAACACATTCAAACAAAACGTTTTGAATCAAATGAAAGTCAAACAAATTCAAACAAAGCTTTTTGAATCAAATGAAAGTCAAATGCATTCAACAAAGCTGATTGAATCAAATGAAAGTCAAATGCATTTTTAAAAAGCTAATTGAATCAAATGAAAGTCGTATGCATTCTTAAAAAGCTAATTGAAATCAAATGAAAGTCAAACACATTTTTAAAAAGCTAATTGAATCAAATGAAAGTCAAACACATTCAAACAAATCTAATTGAATCAAATGAAAGTCTAATGCATTCTACAAAACTAATTGAATCAAATAAAAGTCAAACACATTCAAACAAAGCTTTTTGAATCATATGAAAGTCAAATGCATTCAACAAAGCTAATTGAATCAAATGAAAGTTAAAAGCATTCTACAAAGCTAATTGAATCAAATGAAAGTCAAACTCATTCATACAAAGCTAATTAAATCAAATGAAAGTCTAATGCATTCTACAAAGCTAATTGAATCAAATGAAAGTCAAATGGATTCTACAAGGCTCATTGAATGAAATTAAAACCAAACATATTCAAATAAAGCTAATTGATTCAAATGAACTTCTATTACATTATACAAAGCTTATTGAATCAAATGAAAGTAAAACACATTTAAACAAAGCTTTTTGAATCAAATGAAAGTAAAATGCATTCAACCAAGCTAATTGAATCAAATGAAAGTTAAAACACATTCAAACAAAGCTAATTGAATCAAATGAAAGTCTAATTCATTCTACAAAGCTAATTGAATAAAATGAAAGTCAAACACATTCAAACAAAGCTTTTTGAATCAAATGAAATTCAAATGCATTCATCAAAGCTAATTGAATCAAATGAAAGTCAAATGCATTCTACAAAGCTAATTAAATCTAATGAAAGTAAAACAAATTCAAACAAAGCTAATTGATTCAAATAAAAGTAAACACATTCAAACAAAGCTTTTTGAATCATATGAAAGTCAAATGGCATTTCACAAAGCTAATTGAATTAAATGAAAGTCAAAGGCATTCTACAAAGTTTATTGAATCAATTGAAAGTGAAAAGCATTCAAACAAGCTAATTGAATCAATTGAAAGTCAAACACATTCAAACAAAGCTAATTAAATCAAATTAAAGTCTAATGCATTCTACAAAGCTAATTAAATCAAATGAAAGGCAAACACATTCAAACAAAACGTTTTGAATCAAATGAAAGTCAAACAGATTCAAACAAAGCTTTTGAATCAAATGAAAGTGAAATGCATTCAACAAAGCTGATTAAATCAAATGAAAGTCAAATGCATTTTTAAAAAGCTAATTGAATCAAATGAAAGTCGTATGCTTTTTTAAAAGCTAATTGAATCAAATGAAAGTCAAACACATTCAAACAAATCTAAATTGAATCAAATGAAAGTCAAACACATTCAAACAAAGCTTTTTGAATCATATGAAAGTCAAATGCATTCCACAAAGCTAATTGAATCAAATGAAAGTCAAACAAATTCAAACTAAGCTAATTGAATCAAATGAAAGTCTAATGCTTTCTACAAAGCTAATTGAATCAAATAAAGTCAAACACATTCAAACAAACCTTTTTGAATCAAATGAAAGTCAAATGCATTTCTACATAGCTAATTAAATCAAATGAAAGTAAAACACATTCAAACAAAGCTAATTGATTCAAATAAAAAGTCAAACACATTCAAACAAAGCTTTTTGAATCATATGAAGTCAAATGCATTCCACAAAGCTAATTGAATTAAATGAAAGTCAAAGGCATTCTACAAAGTTTATTGAATCAATTGAAAGTGAAAAGCATTCAAACAAAGCTAATTGAATCAATTGAAAGTCAAACACATTCAAACAAAGCTAATTAAATCAAATTAAAGTCTAATGCATTGTACAAAGCTAATTAAATCAAATGAAAGTCAAATACATTCAAACAAAACGTTTTGAATAAATGAAAGTCAAACAGATTCAAACAAAGCTTTTTGAATCAAATGAAAGTCAAATGCATTCAACAAAGCTGATTGAATCAAATGAAAGTCAAATGCATTTTTTAAAAAGCTAATTGAATCAAATGAAAGTCAAATGCATTTTTAAAAAGATAATTGAATCAAATGAAAGTCAAAACACATTCAAAACAAATCTAATTGAATCAAATGAAAGTCTAATGCATTCTACAAAACTAATTGAATCAAATAAAAGTCAAACACATTCAAACAAAGCTTTTTGAATCATATGAAAGTCAAATGCATTCAACAAAACTAATTGAATCAAATGAAAGTTAAATGCATTCTACAAAGCTAATTGAATCAAATGAAAGTCAAACACATTCAAACAAAGCTAATTAATCAAATGAAAGTCTTATGCATTCTACAAAGCTAATTGAATCAAATGAAAGTCAAATGGATTCTACAAGGCTCATTGAATGAATGAAAACCAAACATATTCAAATAAAGCTAATTGAATCAAAGAATTCTATTACATTATACAAAGCTTATAGAATCAAATGAAAGTTAAACACATTTAAACAAAGCTTTTGAATCAAATGAAAGTCAAATGCATTCAACCAAGCTAATTGAATCAAATGAAAGTTAAACACATTCAAACAAAGCTAATTGAATCAAATGAAAGTCTAATGCATTATACAAAGCTAATTGAATCAAATGAAAGTCAAAACACATTCAAACAAAGCTTTTTGAATCAAATGTAATTCAAATGCATTCATCAAAGCTAATTGAATCAAACGAAAGTCAAATGCATTCTACAAAGCTAAATTAAATAAAAATGAAAGTAAAACACATTCAAACAAAGCTAATTGATTCAAATGAAAGTCAAACACATTCAAACATAGCTTTTTGAATCATATGAAAGTCAAATGCATTCCACAAATCTAATTGAATCAAATGAAAGTCAAATGCATTCTACAAAGCGAAATGAATAAATAAAAGTCAAATTCATTCAAACAAAGCTTTTTGAATCAAATGAAGGTCAAATGCATTCAACAAAGCTATCAAATGAAAGTCAAATGGATTCTACAAAGCTAATTAAATTAAATGAATATCAAACGGATTCAAACAAAGCTAATTGAATCAAATGAAATTCTAATACATTCTACAAAGCTAATATAATCAAATAAAAGTCAAAACACATTCAAACAAAGCATTTTGATTCAAATGAAAGTCAAATGCATTCAACAAAGCTAATTGAATAAAATGAAAGTCAAAACACATTCAATCAAAGCTAATTGAATCAAATGAAAGTCTAATGCAATCTACAAAGCTAATTGAATCAAATGAAAGTCAAACACTTTCAAACAAAGCTTTTTGAATCAAATGAAAGTCAAATGCATTCATCAAAGCTAATTAGATCAAATGAAAGTCAAATGCATTTAACAAAGCTAATTAAATCAAATGAAAGTAAAACACATTCAAACAAAGCTAATTGATTCAAATGAAAGTCAAACACATTCAAACAAAGCTTTTTGAATCATATGAAAGTCAAATGCATTCCACAAAGCTAATTGAATCAAATGAAAGTCAAACAAATTCAAACTAAGCTAATTGAATCAAATGAAAGTCTAATGCTTTCTACAAAGCTAATTGAATCAAATAAAGTCAAACACATTCAAACAAACCTTTTTGAATCAAATGAAAGTCAAATGCATTCATAAAAGCTAATTGAATCAAATGAAAGTCAAATGCATTCTACAAAGGTAATTAAATCTAATGAAAGTAAAACACATTCAAACTAAGCTAATTGATTCAAATGAAAGTCAAACACATTCAAACATAGCTTTTTGGATCATATGAAAGTCAAATGCATTCCACAAAGCTAATTGAATTAAATGAAAGTCAAAAGCATACTACAAAGTTTACTAAATCAATTGAAAGTGAAAAGCATTCAAACAAAGCTAATTGAATCAATTGAAAGTCAAACACATTCAAACAAAGCTACTTAAATCAAATTAAAGTCTAATGCATTCTACAAAGCTAATTAAATCAAATGAAAGTCAAACACATTCAAACAAAACGTTTTGAATCAAATGAAAGTCAAACAGATTCAAACAAAGCTTTTTGAATCAAATGAAAGTCAAATGCATTCAACAAAGCTGATTAAATCAAATGAAAGTCAAATGCATTTTTAAAAAGCTAATTGAATCAAATGAAAGTCAAATGCATTTTTAAAAAGCTAATTGAATCAAATGAAAGTCAAACACATTCAAACAAATCTAATTGAATCAAATGAAGTCTAATGCATTCTACAAAACTAATTGAATCAAATAAAAGTCAAACACATTCAAACAAAGCTTTTTGAATCATATGAAAGTCAAATGCATTCAACAAAGCTAATTGAATCAAATAAAGTCAAACACATTCAAAGTTAAAAGCATTCTACAAAGCTAATTGAATCAAATGAAAGTCAAACTCATTCAAACAAAGCTAATTAAATCAAATGAAAGTCTAATGCATTCTACAAAGCTAATTGAATCAAATGAAAGTCAAATGGATTCTACAAGGCTCATTGAATGAAATGAAAACCAAACATATTCAAATAAAGCTAATTGATTCAAATGAACTTCTATTACATTATACAAAGCTTATAGAATCAAATGAAAGTTAAAACACATTTAAACAAAGCTTTTTAAATCAAATGAAAGTAAAATGCATTCAACCAAGCTAATTGAATCAAATGAAAGTTAAACACATTCAAACAAAGCTAATTGAATCAAATGAAAGTCTAATTCATTCTACAAAGCTAATTGAATAAAATGAAAGTCAAACACATTCAAACAAAGCTTTTTGAATCAAATGAAATTCAAATGCATTTCATCAAAGCTAATTGAATCAAATGAAAGTCAAATGCATTCTACAAAGCTAATTACATCTATTGAAAGTAAAACACATTCAAAACAAAGCTAATTGATTCAAATAAAAGTCAAACACATTCAAACAAAGCTTTTTGAATCATATGAAAGTCAAATGCTTTTCACAAAGCTAATTGAATTAAATGAAAGTCAAAGGCATTCTACAAAGTTTATTGAATCAATTGAAAGTGAAAAAGCATTCAAACAAAGCTAATTGAATCAATTGAAAGTCAAACACATTCAAACAAAGCTAATTAAATCAAATTAAAGTCTAATGCATTCTACAAAGCTAATTAAATCAAATGAAAGTCAAACACATTCAAACAAAAGTTTTGAATCAAATGAAAGTCAAACAGATTCAAACAAAGCTTTTTGAATCAAATGAAAGTCAAATGCATTCAACAAAGCTGATTGAATCAAATGAAAGTCAAATGCATATTTAATAAGCTAATTGAATCAAATGAAAGTCGTATGCATTTTTAAAAAGCTAATTGAATCAAATGAAAGTCAAACAGATTCAAACAAATCTAATTGAATCAAATGAAAGTCTAATGCATTCTACAAAACTAATTGAATCAAATAAAAGTCAAACACATTCAAACAAAGCTTTTTGAATCATATGAAAGTCAAATGCATTCAACAAAGCTAATTGAATCAAATGAAAGTTAATGCATTCTACAAAGCTAATTGAATCAAATGAAAGTCAAAACTCATTCAAACAAAGCTAATTAAATCAAATGAAAGTCTAATGCATTCTACAAAGGTAATTGAATCAAATGAAAGTCAAATGGATTCTATAAGGCTCATTGAATGAAATGAAAACCAAACATATTCAAATAAAGCTAATTGAATCAAA
>NW_018742478.1:0-27942 GCF_001683475.1 Chenopodium quinoa
CCTTTCCCTCTTCTTCCTCGATTTCCCCTTTCCCTTACAATTTCCCTCCCTTATCTCCCTTGAACCCACCATTAATGACGAAGTTGCAAAGTACGGTTCCCTACACATCTAAAATCTGAACCAAATTCCCTCCTTCGTATTTCTCTGATAATAACCCGTCGGCAACCCGAATCGACACACCAGTCACGAATTCCTGGCCGCAAGCCACGGTATAATGCAATCGCCATGATAGCCAAGTGCCCATGTTCACAATCTAGGGTTCATGTGTTAATTGAATTTAGGGGTTTGTTGATGGTAATTAGTTTCAGTTAATTGAGTTTGTAGGTTGCTAATTACATTAATTTTGAGTATATCCTTATTCATTTGAATTCAATTGCAGGGTATAATGTCTTCTCATTAAGTCTATTGTGAGTGTGGAATCCAAACAGAGGATTTAATTTGTTGAGATAGGAATAGACTGTGATTTTGAGGGTTTAATTTTCCTGATTTAAAAAAGGTAAAAACTTATACCAGATTATCAATGGGTAGGATTTTTAATTCTGCATTTAGGCAAGAGTTAGCCAAACTTGAAAACGGATGCATACAATAAGAGGTCTGCAAGAAATCTCAACAATTCGTGATTTAATTTGTTGGGCTCATGCTTTTGTTAGTTTCCACTCATGACTCAATCATTGAGGCAGCAAAGTGCAAACTCTCTAAACTATGATTTGACTTTGGCAAATGCCTCAACCATTGACCGACTCCTCTGATCATCATACATGCCTTGGTCTGTATTAAATCACCATTTTTAGGGATTATCTGTTTGTAGTGGTTATTATCTCGGAATTTGGTTCGGATTTTAGATGTGGAGGGAACCGCACTTTGCAACTTTGCCATTAATGGTGGGTTCAAGGGAGATAAGGGAGGGAAATTGTAAGGGAAAAGGGGAAATCGAGAAAGAAGAGGGAAAGGGAAATAAAGAAAAAAAAAATTGATGTAAGTGGTCACGTGCACAGAACATGACTTTTTTTGGCCGGAAAACAGAGGTCAACGCCGGAGATTGGTCAAAGTACCCTCCTCACAACCCAATTGTCATAAAAGGACCTTATGTGCCACATTTTTTTTAAAAAGAACCTTACTCACAAGGTCGACCACTTAAAAGGACCTTCCTTGCAATTTTTCCTAAATAAAATGTCAAAAGATTAATAATGTATGCCATAGGTCTGGCAAAATTTATCCATACTTGATAATCTAACCCAATGCCTGAACTTTACCAAAAATCATAGTTTCTCCCTGACCATACCCACCCAACTCGATAATCAATGTTTGTAGTAATGATTATTTTATTAAATTAAACATATTGACAATAGAACAAAAAATAACACGACCCGAATCAAAATCTACCCTAATAACTTGATTGTCACCTCTGATAAGTCAAAAAAATGTTAAAATAAATTAATATGGCCAAACAATCATTAAAATTGAGAATCTAATAGATAAGTATGTGAACATGATCATCTTTATTCAAAAGTATCATATATGTCCATATTATAGAAGCCATAAAATTTTTATTCCATGTTGATAGAGAATATACCTCGAAATTCATTACAAAAGTATGTCCTAAACTGCAACATTATTAATGCGTGTTAGTGTTTGCATATATACATGCGTAGTGATATATGTAACACTTAGAACTACATAAGGATGAAATTCATTTTCTTCACCATAATTTCATTGCACAACTTAAAAGGTAAACATAGAAAGCTGAAATCTACATGCCCAAATCACACGGTTAAACTCTCATAATTATTGTTAAGAAAGAAGTTAAACTTATGATTACAAACACTTAATTTAGACAAATTAAATCAAAGATTATCTAACCAAATCATCATTTTTAAAAGATTTGAACTCAAATATCTTGCACAGAACCAAGAGTAAAATAAATGCAATAACAATGAGTAAATAGAACATTCTAATTGTAATTATTTTGTTATAACTTCTTTCAGACAAATGACACGCACATCCATTGTATCTTTGATTAGGGGTCCTCTTTTGCGGCTAATTAATTACATATGGTAAACTTTTTGACTAATAATTTTAGGTTATTTATAAAGTGAGATATAATCACTTTAATAATAGTAAATTTACACCTAAGTATGCTCCAATTCCTCCGAAAGTGTAGTGAAACCATTAAATCATGCATATATATTAAGATACATGCCATAAAAATGTGAAACACTCCATAAAAGTTGTTGTCCAATACATGTAAAAAGATTGACCATATTAGAGATTATAAAAAAATTGAAAGTCAACAATCCTCTTAAAACTTAACATTCCAAACCAATGGCAAAAAAGTGGTGCAGTGCAACCATGCATGCAGACAGAAAAATTAAATGACACAAATGGTGAATAGTGCAACTGATACCAAAGCACATTTGCTTCATGCCTTCATGCTCAATGAGAAAATAATTCCTATTTAGATATGGAGTATCACGAAACTCAGACCTTATTTAGTAAATGACTTAAGTGGACATTTTTTCATCGAATTATATAAATATATCACTTAAAATAGCTTTTTATTTTGGCTTATCAATTGGCTTCTCGACTATTTATATACCAATTGCATAATTTAGATATATTATCTTTAGGTTGTTTACCTCAAGAGTTGATTTATTTGTCCATAAACATGCATCTAATAGCCAATAATTGTTTTTACCTACTAAATATCTTTAGAAGTATACGTGACATTAAGCCAATAATATCAACTAACCACTTGACTAAAACAATAAAAATATATCAGGTGAACCAACAAACACCAGCAATTGATTACACAGTAACGTGAGACCTATATGTGTTTTACGTACATATTTCAAACTTAAAAGTATGAGGTAGTTCAAAAGTCAAATGAAAAAGAAGCTTGAATTTGAAAATTCATCACAAAACTTTCAATTTTCATCAATTAAATACTATACGTAGTACTATCATTGTTAATAATTTATCCTCTTTCTAGTTAATATTTCGATTATGGCAAATGCATTACAATTGCATTATTAGAATAGTACTATAGAAGACTTACAAATGCATTCAATGAAACGGATGTCATCTAACCTTATTGGTTAAAGTCTTTAAAACTAGTACATAAGCGTACAATCAAATTCCGTCTAATATAATTATTGCACATGATATGATTATCTGCACCAACAAAGCAAATGCATTCAATAGATAATAATGAAATCTAATTGAGTTAAATAGCAATGTTGGAACTTGAATAATCTTCCCGTTGGGTGTAAGGCACTATTAGCGTAACAGTCCCACGAAATTCGAAATGTCATCTATAGTCCATTGGAACCAACCATATAACTAGCATGCAAATGCTGCAAACCATCTACATAATTATTTATTATTACCAATTTTTAAAAACTAACTTAACGAATTAATTGAAGACAACCATATGGTTGACATGCAAATATGCTTATATGCTATACTCCGTAGGAATTACTTCAATTACTATTTTATGGTTTTATGAAGGTATATAAGGAATCACGGTGAGTTATGTACTTATATGTGTACGTGTATACATGTGTTCTTATAAATCCGTTATTAAACAATTATATTGCAATATATTATACTCGATAATTAAGTTGTTTTTAGATGATAGCTATATGGTTGCATGGAGTAAATTATTATACATACATTCACTTCAAAAGACATCTATAAAGAAACGAAAATTGAATGCTCTATACTTCTCAACTTTATAATTTTGCATTCTATATCAAAATTTAATCCAACTAAGCAAAATCATATCAAACAAATGATGTTAGTTTTGAAACTTAAAGCAAGTTCACTCGATCATGAAACATTGTATGCCTTTTTTCAATTAAACTTCACATGATAAAATATAGCAACCACAAATCCAAACAGTAGTGAATCAAACATGCTTAAAACCCACTTCAAATTGAGATAAGATGTTGCAAAATAGGACAATTGAATTTGACAAATCATAATCATTCAATTTGGCTACTTTTTATTACTAATATCAAGTATACACCTTTTGTGAGAAGACAAAACTATTATTATGATATATATAAACCTTTTAAGTAACTATTATACCAATATTATTTTCACAATGATTAAAAACATGAATAAATACAAAGACTTACACAATAATTCGATTTCATTTTGCTTAGAACCAATAACTCATTTTTCTATTTGTTAACAATGAATTGCTATAGATGATTTATACAAAACAAATTATTCTAGATTCAAGTTTTTAGAAGATAGATAGCAAGAAAGGGTATTTTGAGAATTGAAACAAATTGCAAAGTTAACTTAATGGCCATTTAAAGATAATAATTTTTGAATTGAAGCTCTTGAGATTAAAATTTACAAGTTCCTAAAGAATAATGGATTCTTTGAAAAAAAAAACAGTTATTTAGTTCGCATTAATCCACATAACATTCTTTTGAGCCCAAAAGGTTTCTAAAATTAAGTCACTATGTCAATTAGAAATTTTTTAATAACCAAGAACCATTATTTTGCTAGTTTTAAACCATCATTTTCCCACTATTAAAGCCACGCATAGAAATAGATTTATGTATATAATTTTCCGTACACTTATTGACCTACTTCCCTAATAGCTTTAAGAAATTCTAAACCACCACCTCTAACAAGGACAAAATGTCAATTTCAAATTATGTTTGCATCCCTCAACTAGAGGCATTATTGCTTTAGGAACAAAGTTAAAAGCACGTTTTGATTCGCACTATCCATGAGACAACACATGCTAAGTTCTTTTAAATTATAAATAGTCAGCAAAGCAAAGTTAAATTTAGCAAAAACAAATTGAGAAGTACATTACCCTTATTTCAATATTCAAATAAATAAAAATTGCTTCAAATCATACTCTCGAAAGAAAGATCAGAGTATATATATATGTTTTTTCTTAAACATCTAATATTCTTATTAAAATATCTTTATCTGATAAAGTAAACAACTATATCTTTATATATATGCTGAAAACTTCAAAAAACACCCCTTTTCGATTATTCATAGATTCCCTGTAGAATGTCTGACCTACCATCCCTTGTGAGTTAATGCACTAAGAAGTGGAAATCTAATACACACGGATCGACTATGAGACTCCAAGGCTATAGGTGAACACTAAGAATACATGTGGTTAACCTTAGCTATGTTGATAGAAAGAGTGCACACAACTATAATGACCCATGTATCCAAAGTTCCATGGCTACATTAGGATAAGTTGCAATCATGTATCCCCCCCCCCCTTGGCCAGCCATAATGCAACTTATCTACTTGTAAAAGAGCAAAAGTCTCTATCATTCTAACTTTAGCTATTTCGCACATTTATCGTACTATTTCTAGAATTTATACACCAAATATAATATATATGACATACGTGGCAAAACTTGGGGTCAAAATTATTCTCTAGGCCCAATATAAAAGGAGTGTACTCCAAAAATAAAGGAGAGAAAAAAAAATATATAAAAAAGTTAAATAGTGCACAAACTATAACTAACGTCATGCTAAGAACATAGTTTTTCCTTTTTAATATATCCATACATTGTAGATTAATGATTACAAGGTTTGACCAAAATCCTATGCCAACTATAAACTATTGTACGCATAGTATATTCTTCAATTGTTTTGTTTTTGTTTTAATCTTCTCCGGCCAAGTTATATATTTTAAGAAAAAGAAGGGAGTATTTGACAATAAGAGTAGAAAAAAGGAAAACATACAAAATAAACAATGTATAAATTCCAATGAAAACTTGACTGGACCAATTGGAAGGGAGTGTTTTTTTTAAGCCAAAAAGCTTGAGTGTTAAAGAAACTTAAGAATAAAAAAACAACTATATGCTTTTATTGAAATTGTTTTCTTCACTTGTTTACTTTTCACTGGTTAATGGCTTTTTTTTTTTTTTTTTTTTTTATTTTTTTTATTGATAGGGTTTGACACTTCAGCCACTATTTGGTTAGGACGTAGTATATACAAAACTGAAAAAATAATAAGCCTTGTATATATCGGTTTTATAATTAGTTATTTATTGAATTAGTGGACTATTATAGTTTTGAAAGAAAGGTGATTTTATTTTTAAACTTAAGGTAAGTTCTAAGTTATTATTTTAGAATTAAAGGTCCTTCATTTTTTTTGTAGGTGCATAATTATGAACCCTGTGTTCTTTTTTAGATACATTATACTTGTATTTCAATTTTAGTTATTTGGACATGATTTTATGTTATTCTAGATCATAGCTACATATGTAATCAAAATTTTGCCATGTGAAAGAAATGTATGCTTCATTTGCCTTTGTCAAAAAAATAAAATAATAAATAAATAAATAAATAAATAAAAATAAAAAAGAAATGTATGCAAATGTTATTTCACAAATCATTATGGAACACCACCGATAAAATAATAGAAAAGTGTATTTTGATCCAAGGTGCATTGCTTTTAAATTTGTGTTTTGGGGTCTTATCAAGCAAATAAAAGGCAAACTCCAATTTTTTTGAGATAGGGTTTCTATGGCTTGTAACAAAATAAAATCTAGTTCCATTCAATAATACTCACCAATTCATAACAATTAGGACCACTATGCTTCATTGTTCATTCTAAGTAAAAAGTATAATGATTTGACAAACAATAACACAAACCATTTATATTTTAGGACATGTGACCATCTTTCCAAGCATCTTAAATAGAAAACGTGACTATTATATTAGTTTTAATTATATATAAGTGGAATAGAATACTTTTTAGGCTTCAATAATACTCACCAATTCATAGCAATTAGGACCACAATGCTTCATTGTTCAATCTAAGTAAAAATAAAATGATAGGATAACCAATAGCACGAACTATTTATATTTTAGGACATGTGACAATCTTTTCAAACATCTTATGTAGAAAACGTGACTATTATATTAGTTTTAATTATAAGTGGATATAATACTTTTTAGGCACGGGAAAGTTATTTTTTAAGGAAGTGAAAATAATTTGTGATGATTGATACTTAACTTTTTAGGTGTTTTCTGCTTAGGCCACCTATTGTATATCTCCCACTCTAATACCACTTCATAGCTTTAATTGAGGCCTTAACTTTTAAGCTTAATGATCTTTTAGGGACAAAAACGGTGAGCTTTAGCTATGCTCTTTCAATTTAAAGCTTATGAAGCTGTTATATATATATATATATATACTATATATATATATATATATATATCAGCTATTTCACCAAATGGCACTGAGCACTTTAATAATTCACCAAATGCCATCAAGGTTTTCAAAATTCACCAAATGCTACTAAGTGCCATTAATAACTAACGGCCGTTAACTCTGTAAGTCATTAGAGTTTAATCATGACACATGTCATGATATGATTGGTTCAATTTAAAAAAAATCTTAAAAAAAAATAAATTTTAATTTTTTTTTAAAAAAAAAAATTCCTAACCCTAACCTATCCCCACCACCAACACTGCCGCTGCCGGGCAGCCTAACCCCAGCCGTCGGTACTCTCTGCCCCACCTTCACCGTATTGAAACCAGCTCAACCACCACCCCTAAAACCAGCGACTTAGCGCCTTCCGCTTATTCCCCTCACGAAAAAACACCCAGCGTTTTCCGACCACCGCGCAAAACCACCCCTCTTATCCTCCACCCTTGAAACTACGAAAATGACCATTCTGGATTTCCATGGTTGATTTCGGTCGTTTGAGGGTGAAGGGTTTCCATGGTCGATTTCGGTGGCTACCATGATGCGTCGTGTTGGTGCGTCAGGTGGTTGCGGGGGCTGGGGTGGGGATCAGGGCGAGGGTTTTCAGGCAGGCGGAGTTCTGTGGGTCGTCGTCTGGGTGCTGGAGTCGGAAAGGCGGAGTTCTAGACATTGCATGAGACAGTTGCGGTGGCTGGGTGGTTTTTCGGGAGGAGGAAAGGGGGATTAAGTGGAGTTGGCGGTTTTGGTGGGGTCAAGGGGTTCCAGAGGGATGTCAGGGGGTTTCGGCAGGTTCCAACGGGAGGTTAGGGGGTTCCGGCAGGAGGTCAAGGAGTTCCGCCGGTTGGCTTTGGGTTGTCGGTTGGCTTTGACAGGTGGTTACGGTGGTGGGGCTGGGTTGGGTTAAGATTTAGAGCTTTTTTTTTTTTTTAATTTTTTTTCTTTTTATTTATCTTTTTTTTAAAAAACAAATAGCTGAATGACACATGTCCACATGTGCCATGATTAAACCCTTATGACTAACGGAGTTAACGGCCGTCAGTCATTAATGGCACTAGGTGAATTTTTTTTAAAACTCAGTGACATTTGGTGAATTTTGAAAACCTTGATGACATTTGGTGAATTATTAAAGTGCTCAGTGATATTTGGTGAAATAGCCGATATATATATTGAGTTTCAACTATCATATTTTTGTGGCTCCATATTTTGGTATAGGGAGCTTTCAAGACATACAAAAGATGCAATGAATTCAATTTGTAGGTTAGTTAAAGTTTGAAAAAGGATAATGGATAAGAATACTTTAAAGTTTGTACCTTTTCCATTCCATAAGTATTATTATTATGTTTTAATTGACTTCTATGCTATTCATATTCATACGCTTAGTTTTGAACACCCATTGTGATTTGTACATAAACAAAAGTAAACGATTTGTAATGTTATTGGATTTGCAACGATTGATATGATACTTTTAGAATATTTACCTACTAAGGATTATGCATTAGATGTTAATATATATATATACTCAAAGTTGTGTATTGTGACTTTGTGAGGCATAATTATGTACGTGGTGCATTATTTATGAAATAGAGGACGGATTAAACTTTAATTTCGGCAATAGGGGATAAAGGGAGCATCTTACTATTTACTAATGCTTTGGTGTAAGTTGTTATGGTTTGCGTTATTTAAATGATGTTTGTCTGTGAGATTTTCTTGCATGTGTTCTTGTATAGGAATAGGCACATGAATTTTGGTGCAAATAGTATGGTAAATTTCAAATTCAATAATAATGGTGTGAGTGCTCACCCTGTGTTCATTTCTGATTGGTATGTATGGATTAATGAATGTGTTTAGTGTTAAATTGTAGATTAAATGTAGTACATATACAAATATTGACTTACTCAAACTATTAAATCTAAACTGCTTTGTGCGTCATGCTTCATATTTTTTTTAAAAGCTGGTTAGGTTTCAAGTAGTCATAGCATTTCAAGCTTATATTTATGGACGATGGTGTGTTTTGTCTCAATTTGAAAGGCCGAAAGGATTTAAAGAATCAAGCACTTACGTGAATTGATTTCTAAAAATTAAGCACTTAGGTGACTTGAGTCCAACATCTTCCTATTTTATTTGAATTAAATAAAATTTTAATTACCAATACAACAACTTTGCTCGAATCATCTATTGTCGAAAACAAATCTAACCATTTAAGTTGATGTTGCCATACCCAACAAAGCGAAATTCGGGGATGTCACCACCTCACCAACAAATGTAGCTAGAGCACAATTATGCGTACCTTGACAATAACTCCTGAAAGACAGCACTGAAGAATTGGTAAAGGGTCAAGACTAAAATTATATCATCAACAAGAAAATTAGGCCATGACTTAATTGACTTGTTCCATAAAACACATGCAACCAAAATCGGCTACAGATATGTTTATACGTGCAAAATCCGCAAAAAAAAAAAAAAAAAAAAAAAAAAAAAAAAAATAATTAAAATTAATAATGTATTAGAAATGACATCACTTGAAATTTGCTACCACCAAAAGTGCAAATTTGCTTCAATTTTGGAAAAAAACTTAACTGAAATGTTGCTATCAATTTCAACCTCCACCAACGGCCGCAAATCTTATATTTAATTTCTTTTTTCCTCTTCTTTAAAATTAAAGGTAAAAAAATTATCGATACATACAACCTAGACCTGATCAAGTATGGCCCGAAATTTGCCCGGGTTTGGGCAGAATTTTTGAGCCCAAAATGCGGGTTTGGGCAAGGGAAAATAGGCCCGAAAAAATTCTGGGCGATTATGGGCAGCAGATCTGGCCCAGCCCGGCCCGGAAAAAGAGGTGTCCAATTTTTTTATTTTCAGAATATCAGATTATGTCATTAAACCTAAACCCTAACAGCCTAAGTCTTTTCATTTCTCATTTTCTCCTAACAGCCGTCACTTGGTCACTCCCTCTTCCTTACTCTCCTTCTCAAATTTTCATTTCTTTAATTTCTCCTTCTCAATCTTCCACACCTTCTAAGCGCCTTCTGACCTCTCCATTGAAGCGCCTTCTGAGTTCTCCATTGATGCGCCTTCTGAGTTCTCCATTGCAGCGCCTTCTGAGTTGGAACTTGGATTTACTTTTTAATTTAATATTTGTAGGCTTTGTTGTACTTCCATATTCAAAACTTTTATTATTTATTTGTACTAGTTTAGTTAAAAAAATTAAAATTTATAATTTTATGCACTAACAAACTTTAAATTACAAAAAATAATTAAAATTGATGACTTTAGAGTGTTTAGATAAGCAGGCCCAAATGGGACGGGTTTGGACATCAACATTTTGGCTCGAATCCTGGCCCGGCCCGACCCGAGAAAATGGGCAGAAAAACAGGAACTTGGCCTGACCCGAATCCAACCCGACCCGGCTTGCCATTTGATCAGGTCTAATACAACCCTGCGTGTCTTGATCATACACGTAACACATGTGATAGAGCATAAAAATTAATTTTCGACTTCAACTATTAACTTAAATTTGTAACTAATAAACATGCTAGCATTGGATTATGCTACATCCGCATTTCAAATACTAATCTTGCTATCAAGTTAAGGTTATGATTGTGTTGATAAAAATTTTATAATAGTCATTCGAAATAAATTACAAAGTTAAAAAGATTCTAAATAAGAAGAACAAAACCAACAGGGTATACAACACAAAGGTTGGTCGCATATACCATAACCCTTGAAAAAGTAAATAGTAGTGCAGAATTTTTAATGGCAAGTTAGATAATCACGCCTAGTCCGTCTATTGTAGTAGGAGAGTGAGGATTGCACCAGACAGACCCCTAGCTTAGCAGAAATGATAACGTGTTCATACTCGTTTGTTATTTTTAATCTATTTTATTTGAGCTTCAACTATTAACTAACTTTGACTTTGGCTATTAACTTCTAGCTTAGTTTCAAAACATTTTAAAATTATACGCAAGATCCCAATGAAGGAAATTAACATTGTTGAAATAAGTTTATTTGAGGATGTTGTGTGAATGTCGGTCATGTAAGTAACATTTATGCGGTATACTTAGAGCTGTCAGTTTCTGACCCGAACTATTAAATCCAACTGTTTCAAATCGATTTGAAAAGGAACTGAACCGACAAAACCTGTTTTTTTGAAACCGAAAACCGACCCGATCCAATTTTTTCAAACCCCCAAAACTGAACTGAACCGAATTTGTATGAATCGTTACTAACCCGACCCTTATCAAGCCACACCGTTACAACCCGAAACTGAAAACAACTCGAACCTATTACGTCTGAAGCCGATAGTAACCCGACCCATTTAAAACCGAAAACCGTTTAAACCCGACAAAAATCTGATAAACCTGAACCGGTCCAACCCGTAACCCGTTGTGATCGAACCATTTATAACTCATAATCAGTTATTACTGAACCATTTCCAACCCGTAACCCGTTGAGACCG
Organism: Chenopodium quinoa; assembly: GCF_001683475.1. Classification (NCBI taxonomy): domain Eukaryota; kingdom Viridiplantae; phylum Streptophyta; class Magnoliopsida; order Caryophyllales; family Amaranthaceae; genus Chenopodium; species Chenopodium quinoa. The sequence continues at coordinate 11,670 of NW_018742478.1, forward strand.
AACTGTTTACGACCCGTAGCCCATTGAGACCGAACCGTTTACGACCGGTAACCCGTTATTACTGAGTCGTCTACAGCCCGTAGCCCAATATGTTTATGATATGATCTGTTTCAACCCACTACTCGATAAACCCAACTTATTTATTTCTTAGCTTGATTATAACATGACCCGTTCCTACCCATTATCTGACTAACTCGACTAGATAATGATCCGACTCGATTTTAACCCAATATGATTTGGACTGAAACCCGCTTCAAATTGGGTAAACCCATTTTCAAACCGACCAAGTCCAATCAAAATCGACTATGACCCTGAACCGATAATGACCGGACCCCCAATTTCACTCGATCGATCTGTTTTGAACCGAAACCCATTTTCAAACCGACTCGATTTAACCCAAATTGATTATGACCGGAATCGATTACAACCTGACCCGATTAGAATCCGAACTGTATTGAACCGAAACCCACTTTAAACTAGCTAAACCCGTTTTTAAACCGACCCGATTTAACCCAAACTGATTATGACCCGAACAAATTACAACCCGACCCGATTAGGACCCAACCCGAATAGAAACCGCAATAAAAAAAACCAAATTGAATTGACCTGATGATTTTCAAAACCGACCCAAACCGACCCGCTAGTCATTTCAACCCGTTATAAACCGATCCATTATAACCCAAAACTAATAAACCCAACCCAAACCCGAACTGTTTACCCGAATTGACACCCCTAGGTATACAATGTTGCGCAACCATGAGTGATCTTGTTCAAACACATGAAGTCAAGCTAATAACTCACCATTCGCTATAATATCAACCAAAATCAATACAATTGGGGTGGTTTTCATCTCAGTATAAATTGCACGGAATAAATAAGAGACACATTATTAGGTTGGGGTGAAGTAGTGATACAGCTCCCTACATCACCTTGTAGAACGTTTAGGGTTTAAATTTCACGGAGCTCATTATAGAGACTTTCATTAACTTTTTACTTTAGAAAAAAAAATAAAAAAAAAAATAAAAAAAAATACTAATAAATAAATAAGACACACCTTGTTTTTCAAATGCTCTATAGTTGTTCAGCTCAATATCTATTGGTTTATAAACTTGCATGTTTCCAAGTGGAACATGGTTGAAGGACAATAATATCCGAAAGTATTAGGGTAAAGTTATCCACCATTCCAATTCTTATCATTCAAACAAAATCTCTGAGTCCCTCAGGATTAAAAATAAGAAAAATAGGGGAATTCATGAAAAAACTATCCAAAAGGCTGATAGCTGAACACATGATGTAATACAATTAGCTTATCATATTATTTGATTATTTCTGACTGTTTTTGTACAAATCCAAGTTTGCATACATATCCTTTTCCTCAAAGCCCACTTTTTCTTTGTCATAGATTTGTGGACGACGGAGTTATATAAAAGACAAGTGATTCAAATTAAATGTGATTTGATGATACTCCGTATTTATTTTATTGTGGAGAATAGGAGATGGGAAGAGAGGAAAGGGGGGAGGAACTTCAAGGAAAGAAGAATAATGCTTCAAAAAAGTATTCACATCGGTAATCAATACAGGTCAAAAGACGTCAAACCTTCACAGTTAAAGAAGACACATCTCTAAATTAAAAAAGTGAAATAACTCATTTTCCATTCTTTTCCCTTGATCCCACTTGACACAAAAAAAAAAAAAAAAAAAAAAAAAAAAAAAAAAAAAAAAAAAAAAAACACTATTTTTACTAATCCAAAAAAAGGATGAAAAATAAACAAAACAATTTAACAGGAAACATAGTTCATAGTAATACATGTAAATATGATAATACCTTAATAAAATAATAATATGCAATAAAAAAGTAAAAAAGAATTAGAAGGGAAAGAACTAACAAAAATTGATGAACGTAGGTGACACATTAGAGGTCCAGGAGGCAGGAGATTTCTGCTGTCCAAATTTCATATTCATAAGGTTTTGCATCATATTCAACCTGAAAAATTAAAAGCGTATAAAAATATATTATATCTCCTATGTTTATCATTAATAATACATCAAAAATTTAATGTGTATACATGTATATAGATCTAGTCTCCCTACCTAAGAAAATCATCATATATGTATAAATAAATAAATTATTAATAAAGTTCAAAAATATGCATATCAAAATAATTAGTAAATCAAGTTTGCAACGATAAAAAAATATAATTAATCAAGAAAAAAATGGACTAATATATATATATATATATATATATATATATATATATATATATATATATATATATATATAATTGGAAAATCTATATGTGATTCAAATATAACAAGAAGGAAAAAAATTATGAGAAATATTAATTAAAATCACATGTAAAATATATTAAAGGGAAGAAAAGCACAAACCCTAGGCAGCAGAATGTTGGTGTTGATCGATCTATATTATTGAGGCTCTCAAGAATAGTTATAGAGTATCTTTTGTATGACTATCAATCTTTCATCAATATCTCTCCATTTTTAATTTTATTTTTTTTATGGATGATATTTGTTTCAATATTTTATTATTTTAATTTAACTTTTAATTAACGGATGCAGAGTAGTGCAGGAAAAAGGGTCAACAGTTCCATCATTTTATTTTTTTGGGTGATAAACGGTAACATCATAAATTCATAATACAAGAGTGAGTGTACGAGTACAATTTCGTGTTTGGCTACCCGGCTTACCCCTCGTTTCATCACCCCTTTCTTATTATATTACTAGATTAATACCGGCGTATTGTACGGTGATGATGAGTAAATTTCCATATTTTTATATCTTTCGTTGATAATTTTTTTAAAATAACTAGCTCACTTATTTATATATTAAAAAAAACATGTGCATAGTCATTTTTAAATTGTTATTATTTAATACTATATCATAATATTTACTATATTATTGAAAATATACAAAAATAATGGTTAGACAAAATATATTTAATGTTGTTTTATCTATTGAGCATAAACGTTTAGAATGGAAGCTAAAGGAATGAAGAACTCATATAATAAGCAATCAATATCTATATCTATTAAATATTACTTCCCCCGTTTCTTTTTAGTTGATACGTTTCTTTAGTCACGTTTGCCAATGCACAAATTAAATCATTAATATCTTTAATTACCGATAAACAAAATTATGAAAAGTAGATTTTTTGAAAATATTTATCGTGACGAATCTAACAAGATCTCACGTGACTATATTTTTCATTACGTATAAAGCACAAAACACGGTCAAAGGAGATTGTGTAAATAGTGCTAAAATCAAAACGTGCCAACAAAAAAAGAGGAGGTAGTAGAATGGAAGAGAAAGTCAAGTTTCATATTTTTAGTTTCAAAACTAACTCAGTCCTTATTTTTAGCAAATAAAAGGAAAGGAAAAAACTAAAAATTAAATGATGACATCATATGTAAATTTGGAGGGAAATTTTTTAATGAGAGTTTGACACGTAAGACACTTTAAAGGGTTGATGACATCAGCATGTTTTGTTTTACTAATAATTAATAGATTAAGCCCGGATGGGTTCAGTACGGTGGTATCGCATATAGTCATGGTTGTACATGCTTAAGATGATGTCCTGAATGGTTATGGTGGTTGCTAATTGTGGCCGATAACTTTATGTAAGAGATCAAAAGAGCAAAATGTTTCAAAAATTAAGTTGCAAATTATTAGTTGTCCATGATAGTAATACACCACTATTAAACTACGTTAGTAGCTACTCGTACTTGTTATCTCCCCGAATTCTAAACATGGTGATAAATCCTTGTTATACTAGCATATACGTGATTGAGATGTTGATTAACATACAAGCTTAATTGCTTATACATTAGTTAGTTCATGTGTCGCATGGCACACTACGATACTAATTTGATGACAAAAGTAAAACCTACTCTATCTCGTCCTTCAGGACTTTATAATAACGATTATATAGTATAATTAAAAGTTGATCTCCATTAATTTAGTAATTGAATGTCAAAAAATAAATATATGTTTATATGATAATAAAAAAAAATAGAATACATTACGCAAAACTTCGAGTGTAATACGAAGTATCAAACCAAGTTATACATATTTGTTAGTTAGATAATTCATCCCATTCACATATAATAGTTAGGTAGTGGTGAAGTAGTGAAAAATAGGAAATCACTCTAGTTACTTGAGTTGCTTTGGAGTTCTCTGAGCCTGAAAAAACAACAATAATAAATTAAACTCGATAAGAATATAAGATTCATTATTCAAATTCCAAAATCAGGTCTATACAAGATTTTATGCACGAACTATATCCTACAAAGTATAATTTTAGGCAAGGGGAAATAACCTAGCAATTTCGGCTCTGCGCTTAGCTTCTTCAGCCATGGAATGAAGTTCCCTGAAAGAGTGTCTCTCACTAAAAAAAACCCTTCATGTCTTCAGCTCTCCTCCCACCATGTTCCGTCCACCTTTCTGCCGCCCATGCCGCCTCCCTTTCTCCCCTTCCAAAGCTCTTTTTATCCCTAAACGCGGTCTATTGCCACCCCAATTCAAATTCATTTTTAAAATAAGTTCGGAAAAAATAAATCTAAAATTTAATACAAAGTAACTAATAAAATAATGTGAATAGTTAGTGTAGTAGAGTACCTTATTATTGAACATTTGATGCCATGCTTTTCCACTAATTGCATATCTAACCGCGAATTTTAAAGGATCTAGAAGCATGTAAGTCATAACGTTGTACAACCATATTACCCCTGTCCATCCCCATCCAATTTTTCTTATTCCCCCCAAATCCCAGTTTGCTTCTGCCGAGATTATGCTAGCAATCTGCATTTCATTACACAATTTCGAGTTATGCCGAAAAGAACACGTACACATATTTGTAGTACCATAATATACTATAGGTACTATATAGTCCAGATTTAATTGTCATGTTGATAGTGTAATTTATGTGAACTAGTAATGTGACAACTAATATTACGTACCAATTGGCCGATGAGGAAGGCGACAACTAGAAGAAAGCCAGGTCTTACGGTGAAAGACCAACCCCTAGCTCGTGTTACAAAGATAAGTGCCTGACTTATAATGCTAACTTGAAGATAGATAGCTGATGCCATTCTTTCCTTAAGATCTTTTTCAACTCCTGGGGCTGATAAGTTGTGTTTGTATTGATTTAAATCTCTTACTCCAAACTTTTCCTGCTCAAAAAAATATAAACCAATAAAGACTAATTAGGAACAAACATAGTGTTTAATTCACCCTAATTATAGAAAATAATTTAATGTGTGGTCTTGTTACTTGTTAGATTTGTCTATGCGCGGTCTTGTTACTTGTTAGATTTGTCTTCACGTGTATTTTCTTATCACTTGTTAAATCTAGTATTTTAGTATCGAAAATGGCTCCAATTACTTCTCATGTCATCTAATAATCAAAACATGAATGGTAGAATTCTATAGGCCAGGTTTTAGGTACCGCGAAGAAGCTGGTGTCGGAAGCTGCCCAGTAGAAAACAATAGTCATGGTAGCAAGGTAGCTACCAAGGACAATTCCAGTGGTAAATATTTCCTTGAGGTTTCATCGATCAGGTGTCGGAGACGGTTTCACTCTGTCTTTGGATATGGTCATTATGGTACCTACATTACATTAAAATCATTCATCAGTCATCACATATATTGAATCTAATAATCACAATCTATGCAAGTTGAAAACCACATATCATAAGCTTAATTGATCGTCAAATTTGTAGCAAATGTTTATCAACATACCATCATTAAGGATTGCAATCACTAGAATCATGGTAGGTGGGAAATCAAATTTCCAAATTACACATAGCATCATGAATCCCAACTGCCACATAACAATACATCATCATTAAGAGTATGTTTGCCATGACTTAATATAACGAGCCATATCAAACTGTTGCAATTTTAAAGAAACGGAATAAGTACTATAAGTTTAGATTATAAGAAATAATGACTAGAAATTAGTTCTTACCACGATACGGATGGTAATGGACACTGCATATATCTGCAGGAAAAAAAAAAAAAAAATGAAACTACAGTATCAGGATTCATACTATGACTAAAATGTTTACATGATGCTAAATAATAATTTTCTTGTACGAGTACTCGAGTAGTACCGTGTAGTTTTTCATTCTTTGGAAGATGGAACGGCTTGTAAGAACAGCACTAATGATAACACTAAGCCCGGGTTCAGTTAAAACAATATCGGAAGCACTCCTTGTTGGAACAACAAGTGTGTAGTGTGTGAATTTTGTGTGTGAATTTTGTGGAAAAAACTCAAAGTCCCACATTGGTGGGAAATGAGAGTTTTACTCTCTTTATAATATAGAGAGTGGGCTAAAGGGGTGTGGCCCTTGGGCTACCCACATTTTGCGGAGAGGGAGGACCTATATGGTAAACCATATATCACGCGCGCCGAACCGGGCCGGGCCGGGCTGGGCTGGGTCGGGTTTGGGTTATTAAACAAACTTAATTTTCGTTACCGGTTTGATTAATATTCAATTACAAAACGTTTTACTGTTTTGGTTTAAATTTTTCCGTTACATTGCTTGATTCTCGTTGCTGTTTTACTGCTAAACGTTGCACCGTTACACTGATTTAATGCCTTGATTCTTGCTTAACGAATACACTAATTGCAGTAAACGTTGCTAATCTTTCTCCCGTTTTCATGCTTAAGCCGTTACGTATCTTTACCTATAAAAGGACGGTTCCAGCTTTGTTTTTAAAACACACGGCAAAAGTTACAGAAAACCACTTTGCAAAATATATTTTCTCTTCCTCTCAAAACAGTCGAGCAGTTTCTTTCTGATTTTCTGGTGTTCCGTTGTCCGGTAGTTCGGTGCAAACCCGCCGGTATTTTATACTTGTGAAAGACTGTTTTATCCTGGGGAACATCCGGTTGTTGTACGAGCTGCTTGCACAAATTAAAGGGCAGTACCGTGAATGTTCTAAAGAGAGCGACATAGTCCGCGACTCAGTCTAGTTCCCGGTAACTTTGTTCTGTTTTTATTGTTTACAGCAGTTCGGTTTATAACAATTTTAGAACATTTTATTTCTGCCTTTATAATCATCATGTCTACCGAGGAAATTACTATGTCCAATGACCTTAACAAGCCCTTCCGTTTTGAAGGCGCTCATTTTAAAAGGTGGAAACAGAAAATGCAGTTTTTCTTGACTGTTAAAAAAGTGCATTCTGTATTGACTGTCCCTAGGCCTGTTATTCCTGATAATGCTGAACAAGATGATCTAGTGTATTGGAATTCTGAAATTGAAACTTGGAATGAAACCGATTTCATGTGCAAAAACTATATTCTTAATGGTCTGTCTGATAACCTGTATGACTATTATAATCTGGAAAACACCGCTAAGGGTTTGTGGGATGCCCTGCAAAAGAAATATGACACCGAAGAAGCCGGTGCCAAAAAGTATGCTGTTAGCAGGTACCTGAAATTCCAGATGACTGATGATAAGTCCGTGGAAGTGCAGTCCCACGAACTTCAAAAAATTGCTCATGAGATAATTTCCGAAGGTATGGCTCTTGATGAAAAATTTCAAATTGCTGTTATTATTGACAAGTTGCCTCCTTCTTGGAAAGATTTCAAAAACAATCTCAGGCACAAGACTAAGGAATTCTCCTTAGAGAGTTTGATCACTCGGCTCCGTATAGAGGAAGAATCCAGAAAACAGGACCAGAAAGAAGAAGTCTTACAGCTCACTACAAACAATGCTCCTAAGCGTTCTGCTGCAGTTCTCAAGCCTGCTGGTAAGAACTTCAAGCCTCAGAACCGGAAGAATAACTTCAACAAAAATAAACAGAATGTTCAAAAGAACAATGGAAAGCAACAGTCTCAACCACCTAAGAATGGTACTGGTCAATTTCTATGCTATAGGTGTGGAAAACCAGGCCATATGGCACGAAAGTGCAGAAACATGCCTAACCCTGTACCACAGGCTAGCATGATAGAAGAGCCACTCGTGGCTATGATTACTGAGATCAACCTTACAGGTGGATCAGATGAGTGGTGGGTAGACACTGGTGCTACGCGCCATGTCTGCTATGATCGTCGGATGTTTAAAACATATTCTGAAAAGACCGATGATAAGAAAGTGTTGTTGGGTGATTCCCATTCCACTATTGTTGCTGGTATTGGTAATGTTGAGTTGAAGTTTACTTCTGGCAGGACTCTCATTCTGAAGGATGTGCTGCACACTCCGGAAATGAGAAAGAATTTAGTTTCTGGTTTTCTTCTTAATAAGGCTGGTTTTACACAAACCATAGGTTCTGATTTATTTACTTTAACTAAGAATGGGATGTTTGTAGGGAAAGGTTATGCTACTGATGGCATGTTTAAACTGAATGTTGAGATTAATAAAATTTCTGATTCTGCTTATATGTTGTCTTCTTCCGTTAATATTTGGCATGCTAGACTCTGTCATGTGAACAAAAGACTCATAAAAAATATGAGCAATTTAGGCCTTATCCCTAATGTTTCCCTCAATGACTTTGATAAATGTGATTTTTGTAGTCAGGCTAAGATTACAAAAACACCTCATAAGTCTGTTGTTAGAAACTCAGAACCGTTAGATTTAATTCATTCTGATATTTGTGAATATAATGGAACGTTGACCAGAAATGGACAACGATATTTCATCACCTTTATTGATGATTGTTCTGATTATACTCGTGTTTATTTGATGAAAAATAAGAGTGATGCTTTTGATATGTTTAAGTTGTTTGTGACAGAGTTTGAGAATCAGTTCAACAAGCAAATAAAAAGGTTGCGTAGTGATCGTGGAACTGAGTATGATACTGATGCTTTTGTAGAGTTTTATAACTCACATGGTATCATACATGAAAGGTCAGCTCCTTATTCTCCAGAAATGAATGGTAAAGCTGAAAGGAAAAATAGAACCTTTACTGAGTTAGTAGTGGCTATTTCCTTAAATTCTGGTGCTGCTGATCATTGGTGGGGAGAAATTCTTCTCACTGTTTGTTATGTCTTGAACCGTATTCCAAAGACTAAGAGTAAGGTTTCTCCTTATGAATTACTTCGTAATAAACAACCTAATATTTCTTATTTCAGAACTTGGGGTTGTCTAGCATATGTTAGGATTCCTGATCCTATAAGAGTTAAGTTAGCTAGTAGAGCTTATGAATGTGTATTCATTGGCTATGCTGTTAATAGTAAAGCATATAGATTCTTTGATTTAAGTACACGAGTAATTATTGAATCTAATGATGTTGATTTCTATGAGGACAGGTTTCCTTTCAAATCTAGAAATAGTGGGGGTTCATCCTCTTCTATTATTCCTGTAGTCAGGTCTAACTCACAAGACTTGAATGCTGAACCCGAACTAAGAAGGAGCAAACGGGCTAGAGTAGCAAAAGACTTTGGCCCGGACTTTGAAGTTCTTAATGTAGAGGAGGATCCTTCTACCCCCAAGAAGCCTTAGCCTCAGTTGATGCAGATTTATGGCAAGAAGCCGTAAATGATGAAATGGACTCACTTGAGTCTAATCGAACTTGGCACCTAACTGAGTTGCCACCAGGTTGCAAAACAATTGGCTGCAAATGGGTCCTAAAAAGAAAGCTGAAAGTTGATGGGACCGTTGATAAGTATAAGGCTCGTTTGGTAGCTAAAGGCTACAGACAAAGGGAGAATGTTGATTTCTTTGATACTTATTCACCTGTAACTAGAATAACTTCTATTAGAGTGCTAATGTCTCTTGCTTCTGTTTTCAATCTTGTAGTACATCAGATGGATGTAAAGACTGCATTCTTGAATGGTGAATTGGAAGAAGAAATCTACATGGATCAACCAGAGGGCTTTGTCATCCCAGGAAAAGAGCATCTGGTATGTAAATTAGATAAGTCTCTTTATGGTCTCAAACAAGCACCTAAACAATGGCATAAAAAATTTGATAACTTAGTCATCTTACATGGTTTTAAGATAAATGGTAGTGACAAATGCATATATGTAAAATTTGAGAATGACATTTGCACTATAATTTGTCTGTATGTGGATGACTTGTTAATTTTTGGCTCGAATATTCACGCTGTGAAAAATGTAAAGCTATTGTTGAATGCTGAGTTTGATATGAAAGATCTAGGAGAGGCTAATGTAATCCTTGGGATTAAGATTACTAGGACTAAAAATGGAGTTTCTTTGGATCAGTCTCATTACATTGAGAAAATCCTAAAGAAATATGGTTACTTTGACTGTAAACCTGCTAGTACACCTTATGATCCCAGCGTAAAATTATTTAAGAACACTGGTGATGCCGTTAGGCAATCTGATTATGCGAGCATCATTGGCAGCCTTCGGTATGCCGCTGATTGTACTGGACCCGACATTGCCTATGTCGTGGGATTATCAGGCAGGTTTACTAGTTGTCCTGGTAATGATCATTGGCATGCTATTGAAAGGGTCATGAGATACCTTAAGAGAACCATGAACCTAGGATTACATTATGAGAGGTTTCCAGCTGTACTAGAAGGCTATAGTGATGCCGACTGGAACACCTTATCAGACGACTCTAAGGCTACTAGTGGATATATTTTCTCTATAGCCGGTGGAGCTGTATCTTGGAAGTCTAAGAAACAGACTATTTTAGCTCAGTCCACCATGGAGTCAGAGATGATAGCACTAGCTACAGCTAGTGAAGAAGCAGGTTGGTTAAGAGACCTGCTAGGTGAGATTCCCTTGTGGGAAAAACCATTACCTGCTGTCTTGATCCATTGTGATAGTACCGCGGCTATTGCAAAAGTTCAGAACCGTTACTACAACGGTAAGAGACGACAAATACGTCGTAAGCACAGCACTGTAAGAGAATATCTTTCTATTGGAGCTGTGAGAGTGGATCATGTACGCACGGAGAATAATTTGGCTGATCCTTTGACGAAAGGATTAGCTAGAGAGAAAGCAAATTATTCGTCTAAGAAAATGGGACTATTGCCGTTGAAATGAGTTACACATAATGGTAACCCAACCTATAGACTGGAGATCCCAAGAAATAGGTTCAATGGGTAATAACAAGTTATGGTGTGATATGAGTTGAATATGTTCAAAAGACATAATTTCCTGAAGCGATCAAGGATGAGTTAATAGGAACTCTTAATGAAATCTATACTCCAATTTGGAGTGGAGTACCAAGCTACAGGAGTACTCTTGATAGATTCACCTATGTGAATGTGGAAGTGAGGCCGCTTCCTATGAAATGTGTGGCAGCATTTCTAGAGCATTCACTATACTGGGATAGACGTGCATGGCCGTAATAGCACGGGTCTTTAACAACACCAAGAATAGGTCGTGTGAGGTACGTTGTCAGAGATAGGGTTCAAAACTTCGAGTTACCCTTGTTAAATCTGAATCGTATTGACTATGCAGAAGTTCAAGTTGAAAAACACTTCTGTGTATGCACAATCTATATGTGTAAGGATTCTGCTCGAAAATGTTTTCAAAAAATTCAAGTGGGGGATTGTTGGAACAACAAGTGTGTAGTGTGTGAATTTTGTGTGTGAATTTTGTGGAAAAAACTCAAAGTCCCACATTGGTGGGAAATGAGAGTTTTACTCTCTTTATAATATAGAGAGTGGGCTAAAGGGGTGTGGCCCTTGGGCTACCCACATTTTGCGGAGAGGGAGGACCTATATGGTAAACCATATATCACACGTGCGCCGAACCGAGCCGGGCCGGGCTGGGCTGGGTCGGGTTTGGGTTTGGGTTATTAAACAAACTTAATTTTCGTTACCGGTTTGATTAATATTCAATTACAAAACGTTTTACTGTTTTGGTTTAAATTTTTCCGTTACATTGCTTGATTCTCGTTGCTGTTTTACTGCTAAACGTTGCACCGTTACACTGATTTAATGCCTTGATTCTTGCTTAACGAATACACTAATTGCAGTAAACGTTGCTAATCTTTCTCCCGTTTTCATGCTTAAGCCGTTACGTATCTTTACCTATAAAAGGACGGTTCCAGCTTTGTTTTTTAAAACACACGGCAAAAGTTACAGAAAACCACTTTGCAAAATATATTTTCTCTTCCTCTCAAAACAGTCGAGCAGTTTCTTTCTGATTTTCTGGTGTTCCGTTGTCCGGTAGTTCGGTGCAAACCCGCCGGTATTTTATACTTGTGAAAGACTGTTTTATCCTGGGGAACATCGGTTGTTGTACGAGCTGCTTGCACAAATTAAAGGGCAGTACCGTGAATGTTCTAAAGAGAGCGACATAGTCCGCGACTCAGTCTAGTTCCCGGTAACTTTGTTCTGTTTTTATTGTTTACAGCAGTTCGGTTTATAACAATTTTAGAACATTTTATTTCTGCCTTTATAATCATCATGTCTACCGAGGAAATTACTATGTCCAATGACCTTAACAAGCCCTTTCCGTTTTGAAGGCGCTCATTTTAAAAGGTGGAAACAGAAAATGCAGTTTTTCTTGACTGTTAAAAAAGTGCATTCTGTATTGACTGTCCCTAGGCCTGTTATTCCTGATAATGCTGAACAAGATGATCTAGTGTATTGGAATTCTGAAATTGAAACTTGGAATGAAACCGATTTCATGTGCAAAAACTATATTCTTAATGGTCTGTCTGATAACCTGTATGACTATTATAATCTGGAAAACACCGCTAAGGGTTTGTGGGATGCCTGCAAAAGAAATATGACACGAAGAAGCCGGTGCCAAAAAGTATGCTGTTAGCAGGTACCTGAAATTCCAGATGACTGATGATAAGTCCGTGGAAGTGCAGTCCCACGAACTTCAAAAAATTGCTCATGAGATAATTTCCGAAGGTATGGCTCTTGATGAAAAATTTCAAATTGCTGTTATTATTGACAAGTTGCCTCCTTCTTGGAAAGATTTCAAAAACAATCTCAGGCACAAGACTAAGGAATTCTCCTTAGAGAGTTTGATCACTCGGCTCCGTATAGAGGAAGAATCCAGAAAACAGGACCAGAAAGAAGAAGTCTTACAGCTCACTACAAACAATGCTCCTAAGCGTTCTGCTGCAGTTCTCAAGCCTGCTGGTAAGAACTTCAAGCCTCAGAACCGGAAGAATAACTTCAACAAAAATAAACAGAATGTTCAAAAGAACAATGGAAAGCAACAGTCTCAACCACCTAAGAATGGTACTGGTCAATTTCTATGCTATAGGTGTGGAAAACCAGGCCATATGGCACGAAAGTGCAGAAACATGCCTAACCCTGTACCACAGGCTAGCATGATAGAAGAGCCACTCGTGGCTATGATTACTGAGATCAACCTTACAGGTGGATCAGATGAGTGGTGGGTAGACACTGGTGCTACGCGCCATGTCTGCTATGATCGTCGGATGTTTAAAACATATTCTGAAAAGACCGATGATAAGAAAGTGTTGTTGGGTGATTCCCATTCCACTATTGTTGCTGGTATTGGTAATGTTGAGTTGAAGTTTACTTCTGGCAGGACTCTCATTCTGAAGGATGTGCTGCACACTCCGGAAATGAGAAAGAATTTAGTTTCTGGTTTTCTTCTTAATAAGGCTGGTTTTACACAAACCATAGGTTCTGATTTATTTACTTTAACTAAGAATGGGATGTTTGTAGGGAAAGGTTATGCTACTGATGGCATGTTTAAACTGAATGTTGAGATTAATAAAATTTCTGATTCTGCTTATATGTTGTCTTCTTCCGTTAATATTTGGCATGCTAGACTCTGTCATGTGAACAAAAGACTCATAAAAAATATGAGCAATTTAGGCCTTATCCTAATGTTTCCCTCAATGACTTTGATAAATGTGATTTTTGTAGTCAGGCTAAGATTACAAAAACACCTCATAAGTCTGTTGTTAGAAACTCAGAACCGTTAGATTTAATTCATTCTGATATTTGTGAATATAATGGAACGTTGACCAGAAATGGACAACGATATTTCATCACCTTTATTGATGATTGTTCTGATTATACTCGTGTTTATTTGATGAAAAATAAGAGTGATGCTTTTGATATGTTTAAGTTGTTTGTGACAGAGTTTTGAGAATCAGTTCAACAAGCAAATAAAAAGGTTGCGTAGTGATCGTGGAACTGAGTATGATACTGATGCTTTTGTAGAGTTTTATAACTCACATGGTATCATACATGAAAGGTCAGCTCCTTATTCTCCAGAAATGAATGGTAAAGCTGAAAGGAAAAATAGAACCTTTACTGAGTTAGTAGTGGCTATTTCCTTAAATTCTGGTGCTGCTGATCATTGGTGGGGAGAAATTCTTCTCACTGTTTGTTATGTCTTGAACCGTATTCCAAAGACTAAGAGTAAGGTTTCTCCTTATGAATTACTTCGTAATAAACAACCTAATATTTCTTATTTCAGAACTTGGGGTTGTCTAGCATATGTTAGGATTCCTGATCCTATAAGAGTTAAGTTAGCTAGTAGAGCTTATGAATGTGTATTCATTGGCTATGCTGTTAATAGTAAAGCATATAGATTCTTTGATTTAAGTACACGAGTAATTATTGAATCTAATGATGTTGATTTTTATGAGGACAGGTTTTCCTTTCAAATCTAGAAATAGTGGGGGTTCATCCTCTTCTATTATTCCTGTAGTCAGGTCTAACTCACAAGACTTGAATGCTGAACCCGAACTAAGAAGGAGCAAACGGGCTAGAGTAGCAAAAGACTTTGGCCCGGACTTTGAAGTTCTTAATGTAGAGGAGGATCCTTCTACCCCCAAGAAGCCTTAGCCTCAGTTGATGCAGATTTATGGCAAGAAGCCGTAAATGATGAAATGGACTCACTTGAGTCTAATCGAACTTGGCACCTAACTGAGTTGCCACCAGGTTGCAAAACAATTGGCTGCAAATGGGTCCTAAAAAGAAAGCTGAAAGTTGATGGGACCGTTGATAAGTATAAGGCTCGTTTGGTAGCTAAAGGCTACAGACAAAGGGAGAATGTTGATTTCTTTGATACTTATTCACCTGTAACTAGATAACTTCTATTAGAGTGCTAATGTCTCTTGCTTCTGTTTTTAATCTTGTAGTACATCAGATGGATGTAAAGACTGCATTCTTGAATGGTGAATTGGAAGAAGAAATCTACATGGATCAACCAGAGGGCTTTGTCATCCCAGGAAAAGAGCATCTGGTATGTAAATTAGATAAGTCTCTTTATGGTCTCAAACAAAGCACCTAAACAATGGCATGAAAAATTTGATAACTTAGTCATCTTACATGGTTTTAAGATAAATGGTAGTGACAAATGCATATATGTAAAATTTGAGAATGACATTTGCACTATAATTTGTCTGTATGTGGATGACTTGTTAATTTTTGGCTCGAATATTCACGCTGTGAAAAATGTAAAGCTATTGTTGAATGCTGAGTTTGATATGAAAGATCTAGGAGAGGCTAATGTAATCCTTGGGATTAAGATTACTAGGACTAAAATGGAGTTTCTTTGGATCAGTCTCATTACATTGAGAAAATCCTAAAGAAATATGGTTACTTTGACTGTAAACCTGCTAGTACACCTTATGATCCAGCGTAAAATTATTTAAGAACACTGGTGATGCCGTTAGGCAATCTGATTATGCGAGCATCATTGGCAGCCTTCGGTATGCCGCTGATTGTACTAGACCCGACATTGCCTATGTCGTGGGATTATAGGCAGGTTTACTAGTTGTCCTGGTAATGAGCATTGGCATGCTATTGAAAGGGTCATGAGATACCTTAAGAGAACCATGAACCTAGGATTACATTATGAGAGGTTTCCAGCTGTACTAGAAGGCTATAGTGATGCCGACTGGAACACCTTATCAGACGACTCTAAGGCTACTAGTGGATATATTTTCTCTATAGCCGGTGGAGCTGTATCTTGGAAGTCTAAGAAACAGACTATTTTAGCTCAGTCCACCATGGAGTCAGAGATGATAGCACTAGCTATAGCTAGTGAAGAAGCAGGTTGGTTAAGAGACCTGCTAGGTGAGATTCCCTTGTGGGAAAAACCATTACCTGCTGTCTTGATCCATTGTGATAGTACCGCGGCTATTGCAAAAGTTCAGAACCGTTACTACAACGGTAAGAGACGACAAATACGTCGTAAGCACAGCACTGTAAGAGAATATCTTTCTATTGGAGCTGTGAGAGTGGATCATGTACGCACGGAGAATAATTTTGGCTGATCCTTTGACGAAAGGATTAGCTAGAGAGAAAGCAAATTATTCGTCTAAGAAAATGGGACTATTGCCGTTGAAATGAGTTACACATAATGGTAACCCAACCTATA
>NW_018742479.1:0-42569 GCF_001683475.1 Chenopodium quinoa
ACCCATACCAAGTGGAGTGATCACTCTTTTTGATCTTTGGATTCGTGGTTTAGAGGCGTTCGTGGCATGTACTTCATTAATGGGAGAGAAAGAAGAGGGATGGTCGTTCTTCTTTCCTCTCGCACTATTATCTTTCAGAAGTTCATCTTCAATGCCAATGCCTATATTATAGACAGCCTTGAAAGTATTCAAGTTGTGTTGGTACTTTAAGTGCTTTGAATAATTCCCTTGAATTCTTGATAAACATCCTCATAGATTCTTTTTTGGTAGGAGCCTTGACCATATTAGCAGAAGTTTCCCTCCATTTATTGAAGAAAGAAGTTAACCCTTCATTTTCTTTTGTTTTTAACATCTCAAGTTGTCTGTGGTCTGTTTTGTCTTGGATGTTGCACTTGTATCTATCAACGAAAGCGTTTGTCATCGACTCCCAAGAAGAGGTTTTTTCTTTCTTGAGAGAAAAGAACCATTGTTGACAAACGGTTTCGAGAGATAGTGGGAACAGAGAGGGGAAAACCTTCTTATCGAATACCCTTAATATTCATTATGGTTTCGAAAGCTCTTAGATGGAAATAAGGGTTATCTGTTGCCTTAAATTTAGGGATGTCAGTGGCGTTGAACTTATGCGGAAGAAGTTCCTTGTCCAGCGAGACCCCTGTGAACTCATGCCCTGAAATTTATAGTCACTAGGATAGCTTGCTTAGACTCTCTTGCATGAGGTCCATCTGTTGTTGCTTCACGGGATCATTGATCTTGAGTGTGAGGAGCTTCAGTGTCTCAGTCACGGTAACCAACTGGTTCCTAAGCTCATTGACTTCTTATTGAGTTGCCATTATCTTTTTAGCCTTCCTCTTTTGACGAATTGGTTTATCGAAAAAGTGAAACTTGAATAAAGAGGTTGTCCTTGATTAATCGCCCTTCTCTCCTCGACCAAGTACTGTGGAAAAGGAATTTGGGGATATCCATTGTTAATTATTTGACTCAAACTTTATTTAACATGCAATGGATGGAGAAAGTGAACAAAGAATGGAATAGAATGGGAAGAAAATGATGTAGATGGAGAGGTATGGAGAATTAGGAATAGAATGTACCCCCAACATAAATAACGAAAAAAGACCGACTCATGCATGAACCTAAGACATGGTCATGGTGACATATATCTCGAAGTGTGTGCTAAGACTAGTGAGTGTAGGTGACATGTTAAGACTCGTGTCATGACCATGTGGCTAGACTATGTGACTAGACTCAATTAATGACTCGACAAGGTGTTATTGACAGCGAAATTTAACCAAATTAATTAGCAAACTGGTTAATTATACACTAGGTGATGACTCGACCAATAATCCGAACTGTCGGCAAAACAACAGGACTGGCGTCACACTGTGTAGCTTGGCGCCACACTCCACAGGGTGGCGCTACAGCTCATATTTTGGCGCCAATGGCGGAGCTTCAATCTGAGATTGTTTTCGGTGTTATTAATCAACTGGGGTATGCCTAAAGTCGTACTAGGTCAATTCTGATTAAAAATATTAGACTTTATTGACTCTAATTAATTAATTAATTAATTAGGCAAAGTTCTTTAAGTCATTAATTTATTTAATCTCAACACAATTCAAACAAACAGTTAAGAAAACAAAGAATGTTTGCACACAAATAATGCACAATTAGTCAAGTAGGCACAATATGATGCAATGAGTTTGCAACCTAACCATGGCTCTAGTTCTCTAAAGTTCGGGATATGGTTTAGGCAATAGAGGGTCCATGGTTAATTATCCGGATGCACCGCGCGGAAGCCTAACCGTGAAGAGTTGGCGCGAGTGGATGGGACACCGCGAGTTTTAGAAAAACTCGCTTCCATGGTTTGGTGAATTAAACATTCTCGGATGTACCCTTTGTTGCACAAAGCGTTCAATCAGGTAGATGGAGCATGAATTCCCAGAGGGTTATGTCCATAAGTAGAACACATATGGGTTTCAGAAAAGTGAGAAAAAATTCAATCAGAAAGTAGGATCGAGCAAACAATACGAAAACCAGTCGAAATTAGAACGCATATTTCTGGCTCGGTATTGGGGGAAGTTGGCGCCAGCAAACAAAGACTGGCGCCAGTTTTTAGCTGTAGCGCCTAGCGCCAATGCTGGCGTCTGGCGCTACAGTTAAATGTCTGGCGCTAATTCTCTAGCCCTTGTGTGAATGTGTTTGACTTACATTTGATTCAAAAAGGTTTGTTTGAATGAGTTTGACTTTTGTTTTATTCACTTAGTTTCTTTGAATGCATTTAACATTCATTCTATTGAAAAAGCATCGTTTGAATGTGTTTTACTTTCATTTGATTCAAAAAGCTTTGTTTGAATGTGTTTGACTTTCATTTGATTTAAAAAGCTTTGTTTGAATGTGTTTGAATTTCATTTGATTCAATTAGCTTCTTTAAATGCATTTAACTTTCATTCGAATCAAATAGCTTTGTTTGAATGTGTTTGACTTTCATTTGATTCAAAAAGATTTGTTACAATGTGTTTGACCTTGATAAGATTCAATTAGCTTCGTTGAATGCTTTTGAATTTCATTCGATTTAAAAAGCTTTGTTTGAATGTGTTTACTCTCATTTGATTTAAAAAACTTTGTTTGAATGTTTTGGTCTTTCATTTGATTCAAAAAGCTTTGTTTCAATGTGTTTAACTTACGTTTGATAAAAAAAAAAAAATTGTTTGAGTGTGTTTGACTATCATATGACTCAATCAGCTTCGTTGAATGATTTTGACTTTCATTCAATACAAAAATCTTTGTTTGAATGTATTTGACTTTCATTTTATTTAATTAGTGTGGGGAATATTTTTCAAGCGTTAAACCCCTTTGCTTGAACCCCACTGTGATCATACACTTAAGTACGGTGGCGTCCAAAAGGGAAGAAGATAGAGCAAAAGAGTCGCCAACAAGTTTTAGGAACTTGTAAACCGTTCACATGGTGAAGGTTACACCCCTTAACGATCCAAGAGATCGTCAACTCCATAAGGTCTAGAACCAAATAAGGGTTTGGGGATGAAGGTACAAATCCAACCTAAAAGAGATTGAACCTGCCCTACTAATAGGCCTCTACTTTATTCTGATCGTATTCATGTGCGCTTTCTGACTAACATGCAATCAATATGATTAACCCTAAACCTGTTTATCTATGTTGGTTGATTATTAATGCACAAATAAATCTATTATTGGCGATCACTTGAATTATAATCATAATTAACCCTAACAAGATTATTAATTATCTTATTAAGCGTGATTACAAGTACGAATTCCCTTTAAACATGCATAAAAAGCGTGATCAAGAAATAACAATAAATATCAAGCAACTAACATGATAATAATCAATAATATAATAATGATAAAAAATAACCATGATCATAAAAATAAATTATAATCATCAAAACAATAATCATCATAATAACAATAATAATAATAATAATCATGTTAAAGCATAATAATAATAGCAAGATCCTAGACATGATAGTAACAAGATTAATAACAACCCCTAGCATATTACTAAACAATAAAAATCAAATCTTTAACCCTAACATGATACTAACAATCACATATATTAGGAAGAACATAAAAGGATCATAGAAATCATAATTGATATTAAAGTTACCCTAGACATGATACTAGGAATCATAATAACAATCTAAACATGATTCTACATCATAACATCAATTAAAACCATTAAACCACTTACTTTGATGTCTCGTACCTCTTTCTAATAACAAAATACACACGTTAATAACTTCAAGAAAAATAATAAACTAACAATAAATTAAATAATTGAAAGAGAGATTTGGGACCAAACCCTCATAAATTAAACCTTTCACGTCTAGGGCGAAGGCAACTTCGAATATGGCTAGGTGTATCTAGATCTTGCGAATGCGGAATTTTGTATGTAAAAAGTTAGTTTAGAAAAAGAGAGAGATGGTGAATGATTAAAGAGAATGAAAGAATTGATGATTCCAAATGAAAATTGGTTGTAGGTGAATGAAACCGGAGTTTTTTACGACGTTATTTATAGAGAAAATCAGCCAAAAAAGATAAAATTAACAAAACAGAGCATTGGCGCACCTAAAACAGAGTTGGCGCCAATGCCAGCTTTTGGCGCCAGGCGCCAACATTAGCGCCAGGCGCCAATGCCTTGCGTTAGGCGCTAATCATGTTTTTGACGCGTTTTCTAAAATCAGATAAATTTTGCCGTACAGGAGGATAAAATCGTATCTTTTCCTCAAAAATGCTCTTTGATTTTAATTAAAACTCTGAAAAGTCAACAAAAGTCAATTTATCAATGCTAATTGAATTAGGAATGAAAAGAACCTTCTAGAAGAATCTAGAAGACTAAAACCATTCCTAATTGCATTAGGAATGATAAATCATATTAGGCCCTCTCCTAGATCATTAGGCCGCATATAAGGTTCAAATCGGGCCCAATTTAGTTAATTGGCCATAACTTCCTCAATATTCATCGAAATTAGGCTTATAATATATCATTGGAAAGCTCTTGTCAAGCCCCATCAAACTACACTACTATTGGACCCATATCATGGACCAACCAAACTGGATTGGCTGTTTTCTTAAAATAAGTTTTCAAAAACAGAGAGAAGGGAAACGAAATTAAAATTATCCGCAACACTAGACTTTCTACACTTTCGCTTCATTCGATTATGATTCGAGGTGAAAGGTACTCATCACTGGGTTTGGTTTTGGGGAGACACAAATGGGTGTCTACAATTAGCTTCGTTGATTGCATTTGACTTTCATTCGATTCAAAAAGCATTGTTTGAATGTGTTTGACTTTCATTTGATTCAAAAGATTTGTTTGACTATGTTTGACCTTGATATGATTTAATTAGCTTTGTTGAATGCATTTGACTTTCATTTGATTCAAAAAGCTTTGTTTAAATGTGTTTACTTTCATTTGATTTAAAAAGCTTTATTTGAATGTGTTGGAATTTTTTTTTTTTTTTTATAAATAAAGATTTTATTACCAAAGAGAGAAGTTACAACTTACAAAAAATAATTTATAACTAACAACAAACACACAAGACCTGAAAACAACAGGCCAAACACCCACCAAAAACAGTTCCAGAAACCAACCTAGCCATTTTCGAGGGAGGGTTTTAGAGAGAGACTAGAACAAACTAGACTCAGGCTCCCAGCCACCTTCTAGGAAGGGTTCTGGAAACCAGGACCAGACAAAACCAGAGCTAGGCAGAGAAGCAAGACAAGCAACCTGCAACCTAGACTCAACTGCAAAAACTTCAGGACTAGACAACGGAGCCAGAACAACCAACACAAACAGATTACAAACCTGAACTGTAAAGACAAATTGGACTCAAATCTTGCAGAATAGGCTAAAGACCAGAACATCACAAAAGAAGCAGTTTTCTATCAACATCATTGCATCTAACAGCTACTTTATACACAATATCCCTAAACACCAACTCTACAAGCTGACAGGTACCAGTAAACATCATACTGTTCCTTTGAAGCCAAATACTATGAATAGCTTCAGCAAAACACATCATATAAATTCTGCCTTTACTGCTTGATCTTCTGGAGTTCTTGAGACGCCATTGTTGTTCAGCCTAAAAATCTTGAGCTGGTCTCTAAATCTTCAATAAAGCAAGGATGTGCTCCCAAATATCTCTACAGTAAGGGCAAGCAAAGAACGAGTGAGACACACACTCACTACTGCTCTGACAGAAAAGGCAAACATGATCACAATTAACATTCAATTTCATTATTCTATCTTTAGTAATAATCAGCTTGTTCATCAAAGTTATCTAAGTAATAAAAATGCTCTTAGGGGAAGCAAAATTATTACAGATGACCCTTTTCCAACTTACCTTTGCAGCCTGAGGTCTAATATGAGCATAGATCTTAGAAATACACACCTTACCAACATGCATAACAGAAGACCAACCACCAATTTTATCAATAATGTCCCTGCAACCCAAAATTTTCTTTAAGACCTATGTACATTTGCTAGGAATAGGAGTAGACCACAAATCTTTGTTATGAATACAGTAAGTATGAACCCATTTAACCCATAAATTATCAGTTTTATGAGCTAAATCCCAAAGAATCTTTCAAATAGCAGCCTTATTCTAATCACTGAGTAAACTGATATTCCAACCTCCACAAACTTTAGGGAGACCTGTTTTGGGTGTTTTTGTCCCTCGGGAGAGTTACAACACGAAGACTGATCCTGGGTGAGCTTTACCTGCAAAACAAACGGAGACACCAGTTGGGTGGTGCTCCGCCTCCGACGCACAAGTTAGAAACTTGAAGGGAGAAAAAAGGGGCGGAAATTTAAGTGGGGATCCGCTCGGATTCCAAGCTCAGGATGTCTCTATCAAAGAGTAAAATGTGTAATAAATGGTAAAACGTGTCCTCAAAATGAGGGACATCTCCCTATTTATAGGGTCTTTGGGAATTGTGCCCCTGATTAGGTTACTGAACCCTAATAAAAGGTGGGCTGCGCCGTTTGGCGGCATTCTCGGAATTTAGGCCTGAAGGCCGCCTCTTCCCTTGATTTTGGGAATGACACGTGTCGAGCAGGGATTGGTCCATTTTAGACCAATCTGGGGCTGACACGTGTCACCTTCTGATTGGGCCACGTGGCAGGGTAAAATTACCCTAAACATTTGCCCCTCACAGATGTGACGTGGCACGCCACGTGGCATATGTGACACATGTCACGCTCTGGCTGGCGGTAATTTTACCGTTACAGAGTAACCCTTCCGGGTAAATTACAGAAATGCCCCCAAATTTACCCTCTATATATAGCCGTTTTACCCTCATAATTTTGTATGTTTACAAAAATTTTCTAGAGAGAAACTTCGAGGGAGCAGAAGACATCCGTTTTAGTCAGGCGCGAGCAAGAAACTTTGTTCTTCCGCAACCCAGCCGGACCGCCTTCCTTCAGATATCAAATCCAAAGGTACCGTCTCTATCTCTCTTTGCTCTTTTCTTTTTTCACCATTTGTACATATTTATTGCAATAAATGGATGCATCACCAACACACACGGCACAGCCTAGGTTAGAGTCCAGCCGGTCACCAGGGACGGCTGAGTCTAGGACTGGGAGTGCCGACTCGGGGTGTTGGGACCACCCTTTGCCATGGATTCCGACCAGTTATGTGTCTGTTCAGGACACCATGGCTCGGGCAATGCAGACGACCACTGATCCAAATTATAGAAGCAAAGGCTCAGGCGGCCAAACGCCTGAGGGAGAATCGTCTGGTCAGGGAGACCAGACATCTCTGGAGAGATCTCCTCCGCGTGCCCCTTCAACCCCTGCTGACTCTTTCTTGGAAGAGTGTGACCAAGGCGGCGACGAGGCCGCCTCTGCCCCCATGGACCAAAGCGAAGGGGAGACGGAGAGCGACAACTCCACCTCTACCTCCGAGAGCAGCGATGACTTGCCCCCTCTTCCGGATAGCGAGGAGGAAGAAAGGAAAAGTGGAATGAGAAGGACGATCCCTTCAGCATCCACGTCTCCTCCAAGGGCCAAGGTATTGAGCGCCTGACCCTTTCTTAAGTTTATTTTATAAACTGTCTTGCCCATATACTAACCTTTACTTGTGTATTTTCACAGGAGGGAGAAGTTGGGAAATCGTTTGAGAAGAATCTCAAACGGGCTAGAGAGGAGGCCCCAGCCGTTCTCAATAAAAAAAAAAAGTCCGCCTCTGCATCAACTCCTGGCGCCTCAGCCGGGGCTAAGACGATGCGGGTTGCGGGGCGACTCGAGAAGGTAGGCGGCAGCGTGGGCCTTGATCTTGTCAACCCCTTATCAGCAGCCGCGGGGTTCACCACGCCTGCAAGCGTTTCCCGCTTAGCCGGCTCTGAAAGTAAGAACCCTTTTGAATCCCCGCTTGAGCTGGGGTGGCCTTTACGGGTGAAATCCCACTCCCAACAGACGTC
Source organism: Chenopodium quinoa (assembly GCF_001683475.1). Lineage (NCBI taxonomy): Eukaryota > Viridiplantae > Streptophyta > Magnoliopsida > Caryophyllales > Amaranthaceae > Chenopodium > Chenopodium quinoa. Next base: position 7,957 of record NW_018742479.1, read on the forward strand.
ATCTTCAGACGGTCGGCAACAGATAGGTGCTGCCTTAGTTTCGCACTCATCACGTGTTGATTGTGATGTAGATCAATCTCCCCGCTGGCCAGACGTCCAGAAGCATGCCAAGGCCATGCTGGATGTCGTCCGGAAGAGGGATAAGGATAATATCCCTAGGATAGAGACGTTCAATCTTGAACGCATTCTATCCCTTCTGGCTGAGGTAAGAAACTTGTCAATTCAATGTTATTTTTTCCAAGTAATTATCCCGCCTGCTTTTGCAGGCCATGCTGCGAGTGGACGGGCTCAAACGTCCTTATTCCCGCAAACGGGAAGAGGTAAAAAGGGCCAAGAAGTCCGCCATAGACGCTGATAATATTGCTTTACACTCGACTATCGTAAATGAACTTGAAACTAAAGCAATAATTATGACACAGGCGTCTAAAATCCAGCAGCTGGAGCTAGATCTGAAGGCGGACCAGCGGGCAACGGATGCTGAGACGGCCAAGAAGGGGGCGGAGGAGGCCCAGAAGAAGGCAGACGAGAGCGCCAAGCAGGCTGATGAGGCGCTCAAGAAGGCCTAGGCGGACCTTGGCAAACTGAAAGCCAAGGTTGAGAGGCTGGAGAAGGATGCTGCTCAAGCTCAGAAAAACTTTGTAACAACCCTGGAGGCGGAGCAAAACCGCCTTGTTGCTGAGAGTGATGCTGACAACAACGCCCGTATGAAGATTGCTTGGGCTGCCTTGTACCCAGAAGCTGATTATAGCATCTGGGCAATGGCACACAGCTATGCCGAGTACGTGGTGTACTTGAGAGAGCAAGGTGAGCCAGAGCCTGCCTCCTTTGAAGCCTGGCTCAGCAATAGTGAGCCAACCGCGCCTGAGCTTCCTGGTCCCGACGAAGCGCACCAAATTCCCTCGGATGATGAGGAGAAGGGGGAGAACCAGGAGGCTCCGTCTACACGCCAGAAGTGACCCCTCAGCGGCAGTATGCCAGTCTTTGCTTTTTCAATTCTTTTTTATTCAGCGGTTGTATGCCAAAACTTGCTTTTTTCCGGCCTGCGCGCCAAGTATTTGTGTTTTTACCGGCTATGGAGCCGGGTTAATTAACAATTTCTTTCCCCCGGACGGGTTCCGGTTAACATTTGATCCATTACAACCGTTTGGTTGGATGGACTTTTATAAATTGCACCGACTAGGTCGGTTTTGATCATTTAGCATTTGAATTTTTGTTTTTTGCAAATTTTAATTTTTGCCTAACTTATCGAAAGCATGCGGCGATTTCTTGCCTAACTTATCAAAAGCATGCGGCGAATTCTTGCCTAACTAATCAGTAGTCCGGCTGTCCTTGCCCCTGGACGGCTGTGTGATTGGTTTCAATTGGAGCTGGTTGATTGACTTGAAAACGTCTGATGCTGCAAAGAGCATGATATGTTTGCAAGTCAATCAATCACAGTAGTGATTTCCCCAAACCAAGTGCACAGCCGTACACCAACAGGCGTTTCAGTCACTACACAGACGGCTTATGCCCGTCTTGGTAGAGGTTTCATAGCCATTGAACTCTTGCCCCAATTGGGGTGAGGTGCAATTTTAAAATAAATAACCTGTGAGAACTTCAGCCGGTTACCGACTGATACCTGTGGGCATCCGGTATTTAGGAACTTATTCGTTCTTCGTAGGTTATTTTAGTCAGACGGCTATGAGTTGACCAATTTGGTCGTTCAATTTTTGTCGTTTGCATGGATACGTAGAACCGACAATTTGTTCTCTGCGACGATTGCACCCGGAGGGGTGTCGCCGGACGCCTTTGTCCATGTTGGGACAGGCGATTTTATAAAAATAGCAACCATCTGGCCATTTTAGCCTCTGATCCTTTTTTAGACCGGTTGTGTAGCCACTAAACGTTTTTGTGCTTAGTTTCTTAATCAGTGTTGAATTTACACTAAGTATCGAACTTAGTTTTTTAAGCATACGAGTCTGTCTGGGTAATATCCAGACGGACAGACAAATATTTGATCATACTAAGTATCAAACTTAGTTAGATATATGGAGAATCCGTCTGAGTATTACCCAGGCGGATAGTATCATACTAAGTATCAAACTTAGTTAGATAAATGGAGAATCCGTCCAAGTATTACCCAGGCGGATAGTCAAGCAGTTGAATAAACAAAATCAAACTTAAATAAACAAGATATCCGAGTATTACCCAGGCGGACTAACAAATGAAACCTTCACTAAGTATCGAACTTAGTTAGGTAAATGAGGAATCTGCCTGGATATTACCCGGATGGATAATCAAACGATAATGTTGCAAACAAAGTTTGAATCTTCATTAACTGACACTGTTTACAAAAAATTTACATTCTCAGAAGTAGTACTTTTTTAGATTGTCTACATTCCAAGTTCTAGGAAGGCGCCTTCCGTCTGGAGTTTCCAGGCGTTAGGTGCCGTCCCTTACTTCTTCATAGATCCGGTAGGGGCCTTCCCAATGTAGGGTTAGCTTTCCCAACTCATTGGCCCTACCGGTTGCCTCCATTTTTCGTAACACTAGGTCTTCAACTTTTAAGGGATGCTTGTGTACTTTTTTGTTGTAGGCTCTCGTCATTCTCAGACGGTAAATCTCATGACGCAAGGCGGCATTGCCCCTGCGTTCTGGGAGTGAATCCAATGCCAGGCGCATTGCTTCCCAGTTTGCCTCTTCATCATACAGCATGACTCTGAGAGTCGGCTCGTAATGTTCGATGGGCAAGACGGCTTAAACACCGTAAACCATGAGAAATGGGGTTTCACCGGTTGCCCCTTTCGCTGTTGTCCGGATGGCCCACAGGACATGGATTAATTCTTCTGCCCATAAGCCACCAACTCTTTCTATTTTCTTTTTAATGTCGTCTAAGATGAGTTTGTTGAAAGCTTCAACTTGGCTGTTTGCTTGGGGCCGGCCAACAGATGCGAAATAGCTTGAGATCCCCTGATCTCCCAACCAAGTTTTAAGCTGAGGCATCTCAAACTGATGACCATTATCAAAAACCATAGACATGGGTACCCCGTACCGGGTGATAATGTTCTTCCAGATGAAGGAAATTACGTCTGAGGTCTTGATGTTTTTAACCGCCTCACCCTCAACCCACTTGGTGAAGTAATCCACAGCCACTAAGATATAGCGCTTTCCGCCTGGAGCAGGCGTGTAAGGACCGAGAATGTCCATGCCCCATTTTGCAAACGGGATTGGGCTGTGGATGGCCGTCAGATCATTAGCCGGACGGTGAATGAGTTTGCCAAATTTTTGGCACTTGTCACATTTCTTCACCAACTCCTTGGCGTCCGCCTCAAGAGTGGGCCAAAAGTAATGTCGTCTGGCTCTGACGGCTAGGGACCTGCCGCCTATGTGAGAGGCGCAGAATCCCGAGTGCAAGTCTTCGAGAATTTCTTTCCCCTTTTCTGGGGTGACACACTTCAACAAAGGCTTTAGAAACCCCGCCTTGAAGAGTTCTCCATTTTTCAACTCGAATCTTGCAGCTCACTTTTTCTAGACGGCTGCTTCCTGTGGCGAATCAGGAAGTGTGCCGTCTGAGAGATAGGCCCGGATGCCATCCATCCAGGTAGAGCTTCGGTCAAGAATTCCAACGGGATCCTCATAGATGCTTCTCTTTTTAAGAACTTCCCAGAAGAATGACCGAGGCGTATCATGGCAGGCGAAAGATGCCAGCTTTGACAATGCATCCGCCTGGTTGTTTTCCGACCTAGGCACCTGATTCAGCCAGAATTCCTCAAGTGCCTTGGTCTCTTCTTTGACTGCCTGAAGATATTTAATCATAGCCGGATGAGTAGCCTCGTAGCTTCCCTCATACTGGCTAACAACCAATTGAGAATCAGAGTAGGCGTCAATTTTCATGGCCCCTGCCGCCTTACACATGCGAATGCCGGCTAGCAGGGCTTCATATTCCGCCTCATTGTTAGAGGCCTAAAATTTGAAGCGTAGTGCATACTCAAATCTATCTCCTTCAGCAGACTCATAAATTAAGCCTGCACCACAGCCGTTCTTTGTAGAGCACCCGTCTACGTACACTTTCCAAACCTGATCAAGATTATCCGGAGCCACCGGACGAGTCATTTCCACAATGAAGTCGGCAAACGCCTGACCTTTCACTGCCTTTCTTGGTTCGTAAGTGATTTCAAGGCTCTGCATTTCAATAGCCCATTTCAACATTCTCCCGGATGACTCCAAGGTAGACATTGGCCGCTTGAGTGGCTGGTCCGTGTAAATCACCACCGGATGTGCCAAAAAGTAAGGCTTCAATTTTTTGAATGCCATATACAAAGCGAGGCCAAATTTTTCAACCATGGGGTACCGGAGTTCAGCATTTTTAAGAACATGGCTAATGAAGTAAACCGGGAGCTGCACGTCGTCTCGCTCAGCAAGGAGAACGAAACTGAGGGCATGGTCTGAGACGGCTAAATATATGTACAACGTCTCCCTAGGCAAAGGACTGACCAACCTAGGCAGAGAATGTAAATTCTCTTTCAACCTCTGGAACGCCACCTCAGCATCATCCCCCCATTCAAATCTGGTCTTCTTCCAGATTGCTTGGAAGAAGTAGAGGCATTTGTCACCTGACCGGCTGAGGAACCTCCCCAGGGCGGCCAGACAAACGGTGAGTCTCTGAACTTCCTTAGCAGAGCGGGGTGAATTCATGTCAATCACCGCCTGTATCATTTCGGGGTTAGCCTCTATCCCCCTTTGATCAATCAGGAATCCGAGAAACTTCCCGGACTCAACACCAAAGACGCATTTCTTAGGATTTAACATAACCTTATGCCGCCTGAGGGTGGTGAATGTTTCTCGAAGATTAGCAAGGTGATCCGTTCGTAGCTTTGATTTGACTATCATGTCATCAATGTACGCCTCCACATTCCTCCCAATCTGATTAATGAAGACCGTATTAATCATCCGTTGGAAAGTGGCAGGCGCATTTTTCAAGCCAAACGGCATTACAGTATAACAGAATAGCCCCTGATCAGTGACGAAGGCCGTCTTCTCTTGATCTTTCTTCCACAGGGGTATCTGATGAAAGCCGGAGTAGGCATCCATAAAGCTCATCAAGGCGTGACCGGCTGTAGAATCGACCAGAGTGTTGATCTTTGGAAGCGGATAACTGTCCTTTGGACACACCTTGTTGAGGTCTGTGTAATCAACATACATGCGCCAGGTCCCATTCGGTTTCTTCACAAGGACCACATTGGCCACCCAGTCGGGGAAATTACAAGGCCGAATGAACTTGGCGTCTAGCAGCTTTTTGACTTCGGCAGCTGCCGCCTGACTTCTTTCCTCGCCGTGGTTTCTTTTCTTTTGCCGGATGGGCTTCTTTTTAGGGTCCACGGCGAGTTTGTGGACAGCAAGATCCGGGCTGACGCTTGGCATCTCTTCCACTTCAAAGGCAAAAATGTCTTTGAATTCTTTCAGCAGAAGGTGCAAGCTTGCACCCAAGGTAGCATGAGCAACCGTCCCAACCTTAACAGTGCGTTCTGGACGGCTGTCGTCCAGTACGAGATCAATGCTTTCGCCAGCCGGTTGGGGACGGAGCTCATCTGACCGTTCACCGGTCAGTGATTGCTATTTTTTCTCTTTTTTCACCTCCACCAGCAGAGGAGCCTTTCTTTTCTTTCCGGCTGCTGATGGGGCAGGAGCTGGGTCGGCCTCGTTAACGTTGTCAAGGTCTATTGGTTCCTGACCGCCTGGGGCCACGGTATCTCGGACGGCTGAGAGATAACATTCTCGGGCCGTCTTTTGATCCCCATTCAAGGAACCAACAGAGCCGTCATCCCTCTCATACTTGATGAGCATGAGGGAAGGGATGATTATTGCCTTGGCTGCGTTGAGGGTTGGCCTGCCAAGAATGATGTTATAGGCGGTCAACTCCTCAACGACCAAGAATCTGACGACAATATATCGTCCCTGGCCTTTCTCTCCCAGTTGGATGGGTAAATCAATTCTCCCGGCTGGGTAGACCATCCCACCCCCAAAACTAACCAAGGGGTGGGTTACCGGATGCATGTTGCTGACGTTGTATTTCAGCTTTTGCAAGCACCGGAGACTGATGATGTCTGATGAGCTGCCGGTGTCTATAAGGATACGTCCAACCAGCCGATTGGAAACCTTACATTCAATGACCACCGGGTCATCATGCGGGCGGCGAACGCTGCCCCTATCCTTCTCAGTGATCAAGACGTCTGGAAGGAGGAGCTGGCTGCCGCCTGCTCATCATCATCTTTGTCCATCTTTCGAAGATGGCTCTTGGTGCCCCGGATGGTAGGGCCACCACATGAGAACCCGCCTGCTATAGTGTAGACCGGCTCCTTATCAGTATCCGAGCTACTAGCAGGCTGGGGGGTAGTCTTGGAGGACTGACCCTTGTTTTTCTTTTTTGCCCCGGCTGGGGACTTTGAAATGTAGGACTTCAACAGCCCTTTGTCAGCCAGACGGTCCAACGCACGCTGAAGACTGAAGCAGTCGTTGGTGTCATGGCCGACCTCCTCATGGAACTAACAGAATTTATTCTTGTTCCGTGACTGGACATAACTCTTCATAGGATTCGGCTTCTCAATGGGAAGTCGTTCCTTTACCTCCATGAAGATGGAGTTGCAGTCTTTATTAAACTCGTACTTGGGGACGTACGGTTTAAATTCTTTCTTTTTCTTCTGGGACGGCTGGTCTGAGTCAGTAACCGCCCAGACTTCTTTTCTTTTCTTGCTCTCTTCTTTGTTTTTAGCCGGCTGAGCTGATCGGTTGTCTTTCTGTTTGTCAGACTTCTTGGAGTCTGACTGGCTACCAGGCGAGCAGAGGTCGGTAGCTTGAGTGTAGCTTTCCGCCTCCCTCAGGGCCGCCTGTAGGGTGAAAGCCCCTTTTCTGACTAGGTCGAACTTAAAGGTCGACCCGTCTCTCAGACCTTTAAAAAAGTCTGTAAAAGCTACCTCATCAGGCAGTCCCTGAATCTGAATTCTGATCAGGTTGAACAGCCTGACATATGAGCGCAGCCCTTCTCTCTCTCCCTGCTTAACAGTGCTCAAATCAAGCCTTGTTTTCTTAGCAGGGATGTTTATTGAGAAGTTGGAAGCAAACAGGAAGGCAATCTTCCTGAAGCTGTCTATGGACCCGGCTGGCAGGTTGCCAAAACATTGTTGGGCAATGCCCTTCAATGTAGCCGGGAAGCATCGACACCAAGTGGCATCATCCAACCCCTGCAGATACATGAGGTTGGTGTAAGCCATGAGGTGGTCTTCCGGATTGGTGGTACCATCATAGGTACCAACCAACACATTCTTAACCTTGGCCGGCTGAGCCGCCTCGGTTATCTCCCGAGTGAACGCAGAAGGTTGTTCACCCAGGCGCAGCAGGTGAAGCTGCCAGTTCAATGGCTGGACATTTGGATATGCCGCCTGTCCCCCAAAGAGGGCCGGCTGCATGAAGTGAGGAGGATACTGTCCGTAAGCCTGAGTAGGCACATACGGTACATTTCCAATCATATGAGGGCCAGAATGGACGGTATTACCGCCTGTCTGACTCTCATGCAAGGAGGGTGCACTCCCTGCAGAAATATTGTTGAAGCTGTCTGGAAAGTTCGACGTTGAAGCCGACTCAGACAGCGATTGATTTCTCTTCCGGTTGATGATCTGCCGGGCATCGAGAGTTGATTTTTTACTTCTCACCGGCTGATGAGGCCGGCGAGGGTTATTGGTGTTTCCTTAGGTAGGAGAATTTTCGACCAATCGATGGTCCCGACTGCCTTCTCCTTTGGCTGAGGAGTGGGCTGCCGGTTTCTAACTGACTTCCCCTTCTCTGGAGGAGTTTTCTTCGCCGACTGACCTTTACTTTGGCCAGCCTGGCTTTTGGTGATCAGCTTTGTAATTTCACCCTTGAAACTCGTCATGAACCTCATGAGTTCGTCTTGGGTGACAGGGGCCGATCCAGCTGTCGTTTGGGTTGCCCCTTCCAGCTGCCCAGTAGGTCTGCTCGGACCCGCCTGGGAGGCGCCCCGCTCCAGAGTCTCTCTGGGCCGAATGCGCTTGACTCTAAGAGAGCCGTCCTCGGCTGTAGAGGTTTCGACCTGAGGATCCTCATCCTCCTCATGGTCTGTAAAGACTACTGGGTCTTCGCCCAGACGGTTAGGGGGTGGTACAGACTCTTGAACCATCTTCGAGGTACTCTCCCCACAGACGGCGCCAAATGTTTTGGGTGTTTTTGTCCCTCGGGAGAGTTACAACACGAAGACTGATCCAGGGTGAGCAATACCTGCAAAACAAACGGAGACACCAGTTGGGTGGTGCTCCGCCTCCGACGCACAAGTTAGACACTTGAAGGGAGAAAAAAGGTGCGGAAATTTAAGTGGGGATCCGCTCGGATTCCAAACTCAGGATGTCTCTATCAAAGAGTGAAATTTGTAATAAATGGTAAAACGTGTCCTCAAAATGAGGGACATCTCCCTATTTATAGGGTCTTTGGGAATTGTGCCCCTGATTAGGTTACTGAACCCTAATCATTAGTGGGCTGCGTTGTTTGGCGGCATTCTCGGGATTTGGGCCTGAAGGCCGCCTCTTCCCTTGATTTCGGGAATGACACGTGTCGAGCAGGGATTGGTGAATTTTAGACCAATCTGGGGCTGACACGTGTCACCCTCTAATTGGGCCACGTGGTACGGTAAAATTACACTAAACAAGACCCATTTGAGCCCAGGAAACAGGAGCTTTCTTAAAGAAAGAACTTTTACCAGTCAAAGGAACACCCGAAACTTAGATTCAATTTCTCTAAGAATCTTCTTTGGTAGAATAAAGATCTAAGACCAATAAGCTTGGATACCAAAGAGGAAACTTTTAATAAGCTGAAGTCTACTAGCATAAGACAAGTGTTTAGCAGTCCAGCTTTCAATTCTAGTAGTAACCCTCTCAATTAAGGGTCTACATTGAGCAATGGTCAGTTTCTTAGAAGATAAAAAGACACCAAGATACTTAAAGGGATGACTACCTTTTCTCATACCCAAAACATTCTGCAAGTTATCCTTTTCATTCTCAGCAACTCCACCAAAATAAACCTCACTCTTACTAAGGTTAGCAGAAAGACCAGAAGTACTAGAGAATTTCTGAAAAGCACCCAAGATAAACTGGATAGAAATAGTATCAGCTCTAGCAAACAACAAGAGATCATCAACAAACATCATATGACACTACTAGAATAAGCTCATTTACCGATGGGAAATACCGATGGCCAGTAAAAGCCATCGGTAAAAATAATAATTTACCGATGGTTTTTTCAAGCATCGGTATTTTGAGAAATACCGATGGCATAACCATCGGTATAATTTTTCCGATGGCTTTCTTCCATCGGTAAATTATTTTTTTTAAATAAAATGTTAGCCATCGGTAAAAAATAAATACCGATGGCTTGTAGCCATCGGTAATTTACTAAAAAAAATTAAAAATAAATAATCCGGGCTTTTAACTCCTAAACCCTAGCAGCTCACTTTTGTTTTCTATCTTCCTCACTCGCCTCCTCCTCTCTCCTCTTCTCTCTCCTCTGTCCTTCTCATCCTCACGTTTCCCTCTTTCTTTTCCTATCTCCTTCTCCTTTCTTTCTCTCTCTCCTCTCATGTTTCTCCTCTACTTCTCTCTCCTATCAGCGAAATAAGTGTGCTTTTGTAGAAAAAAACAAGTTTGCAAATGAAGTTTTCGAAGTTTATGTTGTTTTTGATCAAATTCGACCATGAAAATTCCAGATCTGGAGTTTTCAAGGTTGAATTTGACCATTAAAACCTAAATTCAAATGAAATAATTGAAGGTATGTTGATTTTCATTGATGTTTTGTGGGTTCATTTCGTGGGTTTTTTTAGCATTGATTATTGTGGTTGTATTTCGTTATTTTTTTGGATTTTTTTGAGTTGATTTGTTTAAATTTCTAAAATTTTCGTAGTATATGTTCGTTTAATTTCGTATATTTATTTTTTACTTTAATTTTCGTTTATGTTTGATTTTTTGTTGATTTTTGTGGTTAATTTCAGGTTGATTTTTGTGTGTTGATTTTTTGTTTATTTTTTTGGTATTTTCGAGTGGTTTTGAGTGAAATTATGGTGGTGTTGGTAGGTGGTGCTGGGTTCTTGTGGTTTACGGTTGGGTTACGGTGGTGGAAATATGGTGGTGGTAGGTGGTGTTGGGTTGCGGTGGTGGTGGGATGGAGTGGTTTAAGATGGGTTGTGGTGGTGCTGGATGGGCGGGGAGTTAGGCAGTAGAGCAGGGAGTAGGGGGAAGGGGGGGAGTCGAGTGGGGTAGGGGTTTTATTTTTTTTTTTTTTAAATTTATGAATTGTCAAGGCCATCGGTAATCGGAAAATACCGATGGCTTTTGACCATCGGTAAAAAAACACCAATGGTTTTTGCCATCGGTATTTAAAAAAATTTCGATGGGTTGTTGCCATCGGTAACAAGTTTATCGATGGCTTTTCCATCGGTGTTTTTGATTTTTCCGACGAGTAGCTATCCGATGGCCAAATACCGATGGCAGCCATCGGTAAATGGAATACCGATGGTTTATTAGCCAATTACCGATGGATTTTGACCATCGGTATTCGGCTAATTCTAGTAGTGTGAGTAATTATAATTTTTCACATCTAGGATGAAAATTGAAATTCGGATCCTGAGTCATTTCAACCAAACACCTAGATAGGTATTCCATGCACAAAGCAAAGAGAAAAGGGAACATAGGATCACCTTGCCTCCACCCTTTCTAAGCAGGGAAAGCCATTCACCAAAATAGAGTAAGAGACAGAAGATACACAAGCCATAATCCTATTAACCACCTTGCTAGAAGAACCAGTTTCTTCCAAAATAGTCTTCAAAATTCTCCATTCCACTAAGTCATAGGCTTTCCTCAAATAAATCTTAAGCATACACCTAGGAGTGATAAACTTATGAGAATACCCTTTAATGAGCTCTGTATCAAGCAAAATGTTGTACCCAATGTGTTTTCCGGGAATAAAGCCAGCTTGAGCCTCACTAACAACAGAACCAACAACCTGAGCTATTTTGTTAATGAGAACCTTATAAATTAGTTTATAAACCATAGTACAGCAAACTATGGGTCTAAACTCCTTGACATATGAAAGTTGCTGAGCTTTGGGAGCTAAAGTGATAGTAGTGCAGCTCCACTGCTTAGAAATAACACCAGACTTGAAAAACTTAGTGACAACATCATAAATGTCATGCTTAATGATGTTCCCATCCCTTTTAAAAAAAAAAAGCATTAAAGCCATCAATGCTAGGGGCCTTGTCATTACCAATACTAGCCAAAGCAGAATCAATCTCAACATGAGCAACATCAACAAAAAGAATATCAATGGCATTTCTATCTAATTGTTTGAAGGAATTGTGTCTTCGATAAGTGCAATTACTAGATGTATCAAGGATCACTATTATGGAGATAATAAGTTCGTTCTTTTAGGTCATCATTGTCTGTTGCTAGACTATGATCAATGATCTTTGGGCTATTCAAATAGTCCAAAGCCTACTAGAATGGATCCTATGAGGTCACACAACAAGGGTATTGGGTTAAGCAAGTTAGAGGCCCATTAATGGGCCTCATGAGCATTTAACTAATCATGAAATGGATTGTGCTAGCATAGTTAGATTGGAATTAGGTGTTGGGCTCTTGACATGGACTCTTATTTAGAGATGAGATCTATAAATAAGAGACATGGGCAATCAAGAAGATAAATTTTCACTTGGCAAGTGCGGGGGAGAAAATGTGGTTGGATCTTCATGAGCTAGAGGAGCTTCGGCTTGATGCTTATGATTGTGCTAGTGTGTACAAAGCTCATTCCAAGGAAACACATGACAAGCTTATTGAGTAGAAATATTTTTGTGTTGGTGATAAAGTTCTTCTCTACAATTCAAAAATGAAGTTGTTTCCCAGAAAGCTCATGTCAAGATGGAGCGGTCCCTATTTGTCAAGAGTATCTTTCTAAGTGGTGTTGTAGAGGTCTCAATGATGGATTCTTCTTCTTCGTTTAAGGTCAATGGCCATCGTCTCAAAAAGTATTTTAATGGTGCTTTTGTTGGCCTTGTTCACACATTTCTTCTCCGACAACCACCTTGAATGGGTGGTAATCGTTGAGCTAACGAAGTTAAACAAAAGCGCTTACGGGAGGCAACCCAGATTCTCAAGTTCTTTTCTCTTTTCCTTTTTATCTTTTATTTTAATTGTTAGTCTTTGCTTTTACTATTTTTCTTGTTTTTTTATTTGTTTTGTAGGTTTCATTCCATCATCAATTATGGATTTAGGGTGATTGATGAGGAGAGTACAAGAAGAGTTTGTGAAGCAGGGGAGAGGGCACCCCGCGGGCATGGAGAGGCTGCGGGGGTTCTGTGCTTTAAAATGATAACAAGTGCAAAATCCGAGCAGGAACTCACTGCGGTTGCCCCGTGGGCGCGGGTGAAAAGGAGAGGCTGCAGCATCCTAGAGAGGGCGCGGCCCAGCAAAGAGGTAAAAATTGACAAATCCAATCAGTTTGTTGCCCCGGGCTCCCCGCGGGCGCATTAGTGTTGGAGAGGGCGCGGCGTTCTGGAGAGGCCGCGGGCCTTCATTTAGGTAAAATAATGACAAAACTTGCAGTTTGTAGCCGCGGTTCCCCGCGGGCTACCCGCGGGCACGGAGATTTTGAGAGAGGGCGCGACATGCTGGGTTTATGTTTGCACCGTGCCCCTCTCCTTCTCTCTCCTTTTTTATTTTTCTTTTCACTCAACTTTTATCCTCTTTCTCTCTCATCCTGCTCTCAAACCCTAACCCCCAACCCATCATTTTCACATCAAATTCCTTAATTTTACTCAAATTTTCATCATAATCTTTTACTTTTCTCCATTTTCATCAAGTTTGGATCATCTTTCTCGTTGTTTTTTGGGAAAAATTGGTTTCTTGAAGCACCTTCAAGATTTCTCGTGCTTGGTTTGTTTTTGGTGTTCTTGTGCTTCTTTGTGTCTACAACATTGGTATACTCCTAATACTTGCTCTATTTTTGCCAATTTTTATTGATTTTGTGTATTGATTTTGATTTACCTTGGTTAAGTATGCATATGATGATTATGGTTAATTGTATGGTGATTTTGAAATTGTTTTGAGTGATTTGGGCTTACTTTTGATATTAATTGTTAATTTTGTTGGTTGGTGTTTGTATGTTGGTTGTTGTCTTGTTTGAAACAGGTACTTTGTAGTGTTGGGTGGTGTTGTGAAGTTGTGTGAAGTGTTGGTGGTAGTATTGGTGTTGAGCAGTTTTTGGTGTGAATTCCTTTGAGTTATTAGTGTTATTTGATTTGGTTATTATTGATTTGTTAAGAAAAAACAAGAGTAGCAAGAAGCGTTCTCACCAATCTCCCGGTCAATCTTCTCAAGGCCAATACTCCCATGGCCAATCTTCCCAAAGCCAACCTCCTCCCAACCCCACTCCTCAAGATAATACCCCACCTCACCCTCTACCACCTCTCAAATTTTATAACCGGTCTAAAAAAGCTCCAATATACAACAAAATGAAATCCCGAAAGTTTAGGCCAACCCGAAATTATCATCATGCCGACATGGTCAATTTAGGAATTGATTTCGATCTTGACATCCTTCTCCACAACCTCCATTATGAGTTTGTTAAAAATTCTCCTAGAACATATTTGGAACCCACTATTGAGTTTTTCTCTACATTTGAATACAATAGGGTGGGGGATACAGATTTTCTCATCTCTTTCCAATTGTTCAATGTCAAACATACATTAACTATCTACGAATTCAATGAAGCCCTTGGGTTCAATCCTCATGCCGATATTTTAGAGCCAATCCTTTCCAACTCGGCTCCTTATAATGAGGTTGCTTGGTGGAGAACCATTGCTAATAAGAGAACATTTGACTCCAAGAGTTCGCTTGCTAGTGAAATTATTCACCCAGCCCTTAAGATTCTTCATAGGGTTCTTGGTTATGCCGTTTTTAACAAGCAAGACCTTGGGAAACTTTCAAGGGAAGAGACTATGGTTCTTTGGATGGCCACCAAGTCAAATTTTAGCCCTAGGGTGAATTTGGGTACATTTTTATGGAGTGTTGTAGGGCGATAATTAGTGGGGTCAAAATCGAAGAAATTCATTATGGAGGAATGGTTACGAGGTTAGTTACTCATTTCAAACAAGACGGGTTCTTGAGGTCTTGCACTTCGGTTGGAGTGACCTCTAAATCTTCAATAAAGCAAGAATTTACTCCCAAATATCTCTAGAGTAAGGGCAAAGAAAGAACAGGTGAGACACAAACTCACTGCTGTTTCTATAAAAGAAATAGGCAGGATCACAGTTAATATTCCATTACAATAATCAATCTTTAGTAACCAGCCTATTCATCAAAGTTAGCCAAGCAATAAAAATGCTCTTAGGGTAAGAAAAATTGTTACAGATGATCCTTTTCCAGCTTACCTTAGCAGCCTGAGGTCTAACCTGAGAATAGATCTTAGAATTACACACCTTACCAGCATGCATAACAGTAAACCAACCACCAATTTATCAATAATGTCCTTGTAACTCAAAATTTTCATTAGGACCCATGTGCATTTGTTAGGAATAGGAGTAGACCACAAATCTTTGTTATGGAAGTAGTACATTTGAACCCATTTAACCCATAAATTATCAGATTTATGAGCCATATCCCAAATAATCTTGCAGATAGCAGCCTTATTCCAATCACTGAGTAAAGTGATATTCCAACCTCCATAAACTTTAGGGAGAGCCATTTAAGCCCAAAAAACAGGAGCTTTCTTAGAGAAAGCACTTTTACCTGTCCAAAGGAACAACCTAAACCTATATTATTCAATTTCTCTTAGAATCGTCTTTGGTAAAATAAAGATCTGAGCCCAATAAGCCTGGATACCGAAGAGGACACTTTTAATAAGCTGAAGCCTACTAGCATAGAATAAATATCTTGTAGTCTAGTTCTCAATTCTAGCGGTAACCTTCTCAATCAAGGGCCTACATTGAGCAATGGTCATTTTCTTAGAAGATAAAGGAACACCAGATTCTTACAAGGAAGACTACTTCTGCTCATACCAAAATTATTCTGCAAGTTACCCATTTCATTCTAAGAAACTCCGCCAAAAATAAACCTCATTTTTACTGAGATTTGCAGAAAGATCATAAGCACTACAGAATTTCTAAAAAGCACCCAAGAGAAGTTGGACAGTTATAGTCTCAGCTCTAGCAAATAACAAGTGATCATCTACAAACATCGTATGGGTGATTCCTAATTTTTTACATATAGGATGAAAGTTAAAATTGATTCAAAAAGCTTTGTTTGAATGTGTTTAACTTTCATTTGATTCAAAAATCTTTGTTTAAATGTGTTTGACATTCATTTGATTCAAAAAGATTTATTTGAATCTATTTTAATCTCATTTGATTTAAAAATCTTTGTTTGAATGTGTTTGACTATCATTTAATTCAAAAAGCTTTGTTTGAATGTGTTTGACTTTCCTTTGATTCAAAAACACTTGTTTGAATGTGTTTGACTTTCATATGATTCAACTAGCTTTGTTGAATGCTTTTGACTTTCATTCGATTCAAAAAACTTTGTTTGAATGTGTTAAACTTTCATTTGATTCAAAAAGCTCTGTTTGAATGTGTTTGACTTTCATTTGATTGAATTAGCTTTGTTAAATGCTTTTGACTTTCATTTGATTCAGAAATATTTGTTCAAATCTGTTTAACTTTCATTTGATTTAAAAATCTTAGTTTGAATGTGTTTGACTTTCATTTGATTCAATTAGCTTCATTGAATGCATTTGACTTTCATTAGACTTAAAAAGCGTTGTTTGAATGTGTTTGACTTTCATTTGATTTAATTAGCTTCGTTGAATGCTTTTGACTTTCATTCGATTCAAAAAGCTTTGTTTTAATGTGTTTGACTTTTTTAATTCAAAAAGCTTTGTTTGAATCTATTTGACTTTCTTTTGATTCAAAAAGCTTTGTTTGAATATATTTTACTTTCATTTTATTAATAAATTTTGTTTGAATGTGTTTGACTTTTATTTGACCCCAAAAGCTTTGTTTGAATGTGTTTGACTTTCATTTGATTCAAAAAGCTTTGATTGAATGCATTTGACTTTCATTTGATTCAAAAAGCTTTGTTTGAATGTGTTTAACTTTCATTTAATTAAAAACGCTTTGTTTGAATGTGTTTGACTTTCATTGATTCAAAAAGCTTGGTTTGAATGTGTTTGACTTTCATTTTATTTAATTAGCTTCGTTGAATGCATTTGACTTTCCTTAGATTCAAAAAGTTTTGTTTTAATGTGTTTACTTTCATTTGATTTAAAAAGCTTTCTGTGAATGTGTTTGACTTACATTTGATTCAAAAAGAGTTGTTTGAATGAGTTTTACTTTTATTTTATTCAATTTGTTTTGTTGAATGCATTTAACATTCATTCTATTCAAAAAGCATTGTTTGAATGTGTTTTACTTTCATTTGATTCAAAAAGCTTTGTTTGAATGTGTTTGACTTTCATTTGATTTAAAAAGCTTTGTTTGAATGTGTTTGAATTTCATTTGATTCAATTAGCTTCTTTAAATGGATTTGACTTTCATTCGAATCAAATAGCTTTGTTTGAATGTGTTTGAGTTTCATTTGATTCAAAAAGATATGTTTCAATGTGTTTGACCTTGATAAGATTCAATTAGCTTCGTTGAATGCTTTTGAATTTCATTCGATTTAAAAAGCTCTGTTTGAATGTGTTTACTCTCATTTGATTTAAAAAACTTTGTTTGAATGTGTTGGACTTTCATTTGATTCAAAAAGCTTTGTTTGAATGTGTTTGACTTACATTTGATAAAAAAAAATTTGTTTGAGTGTGTTTGACTATCATATGACTCAATCCGCTTCGTTGAATGATTTTGACTTTCATTCAATACAAAAAGCATTGTTTGAATGTATTTGATTTTCATTTTATTTAATTAGTGTGGGGAATATTTTTCAAGCGTTAAACCCCTTTGCTTGAACCCCACTGTGATCATACACTTAAGTACGGTGGCGTCCAAAATGGAAGAAGATAGAGCAAAAGAGTCGCCAACAAGTTTTAGGAACTTGTAAACCGTTCACAGGGTGAAGGTTACACCCCTTAACGATCCAAGAGATCGTCAACTCCATAAGGTCTAGAACCAAATAAGGGTTTGGGGATGAAGGTACAAATCCAACCTAAAAGAGATTGAAGCTGCCCTACTAATAGGCCTCTACTTTATTCAGATCGTATTCATGTGCGCTTTCTGACTAACATGCAATCAATAGGATTAACCCTAAACCTGTTTATCTATGTTGGTTGATTATTAATGCACAAATAAATCTATTATTGGCGACCACTTGAATTATAATCATAATTAACCCTAACAAGATTATTAATTATCTTATTAAACGTGATTACAAGTAAAATTCCCTTTAAACATGCATAAAAAGCATGATCAAGCAATAACAATAAATATCAAGCAACATGATAATAATCAATAATATAATAATGATAAAAAATAATCATGATCATAAAAATAAAATTATAATCATCAAAACAATAATCATCATAATAACAACAATAATAATAATCATAATCATCATAATAATCATGTTAAAGCATAATAATAGCAAGATCCTAGGCATGATACTAACAAGATTAATAACAACCCCTAGCATGTTACTAAACAATAAAAATCAAATCTTTAACCCTAACATGATACTAACAATCATAAATATTAGGAAAAACATAAAAGGCATCATAGAAATCATAATTGATATTAAAGTTACCCTAGACATGATACTAGGAATCATAATAACAATCTAAACATGATTCTACATGATAACATCAATTAAAACAATTAAAGCACTTACTTTGATTAAATCAATTAAAAAGAATCGGGGTTTTGTTCTAGAGAGAGAAACTCTAGCTTCTCTCTAGCCCTCTGAAGAAGGGTCCCGGTGGTTGCCTTCATCGGATTCTTTCTTCAAAGGGTTAGATTGAGAAGCTTGTTTCTTGTTCTTCAATGTCAAAATACAAGCCCTAAGGGCTTTTGGAACTTGGGTCTGTTATTCGACCTTCATTCAAGGTTGAAGAAGCGGCGGCTGTTTTGGTTGAATCGACTGCTGGGAGGTGTTTCAAGTCTATTCTATTTCCCAGCAGTCGGGTTGTGCTTAAAGTGTTAATTTTTCTCTTGCTGGGTTGTTTCTGGGTTTTTTGGGTTCGATTTCTAAATCAAACAAAGCTGCTGGACGGTGCTGCGAGGTTTTTTGGTTCCTTCTTCGATTTTTTGGGTTCTTTGCTCGAGATTGAAGAAGGGTCTAAGTTCGGTGTTCCGATGGTTGTTCTGGTTGGAGCGGCGGCAGGGCGGTGTGTCAAGCTATTTTTTCCCAACAGCCGGATTGTGTTTGAAAGTGTCGATTTTTCATTTGCTGGGCTGATTGCGGTTGGTTGTTGGGTGGTGGTTTGAGTCGTATCCTTTTCCCAGTAGCTGAAATTCGGTGGAAGTTCATTCGTGAGGCTGATTCTGGGTTTTTGGGGCTAAATCAAACCCTCGATTTTCTGGGTTCTTGCTCAATGAATGTTGTCGATTTTCGAGCTAGTCTGTCGGTGGCTGGATTTCGTTTTCTCTGGTCTTTTTCGCTGGTGACGGGTCCAGTTCAGTGGGTTTGGGATGCGCTTCAAAGTGGTCGTCGAGTGCAGATTCGACGGTTGTCATCAACCCTTGACTGGTGTTTTGTCGTCGGGGCTATGCTCTGTCCTCTTTCGGTTGCTGGGCATCGCTGAAATGGGTTTTTTTAGGCTGATTCAAGGCTGTTGGGGCTGCGATTCAGCCCTTGATTTTCTGTGTTCTGGTTTGTTTGCGGGCGGCTGGGTTTCCTACCTGGCTGGCGTGTTATTGCTAGGGGCTGCTATGTTTCCTGGGTTCTCTTTCTCTGGTTGGAGGTTGAACTCGAGGGTTGGTGGCAGCCTTCTTGAATTGCATATTTGTAGAGGTTGAGGTATTCCCTATTGTTCTCCATCTGTAAAAGGAAGGTTGATTTTGTTTTCTACTTCCTTTTTGTTATCTTTTTGTTTTTTTTTTTGGAATGCTTCTTTGGTTGTAACTACTATCTAGGCATATTGTATTGACTTTTCAGCTTAAGCTTCCTAGTGATTAGTTTTGTTGGTTGATGGTCCATGGTAGCGATTCTTTGTCCTGGTTTGTATTGTATGCTTGCCATGCCGTTGTCCTAGAAAACTAGTTTCCAAGTTGTTATTTAGTTGTGATTTTATGATTATGCCTATTGATGGTGGATAGTTGCTGGAGGTTGGTTGTCATAGTTGAGTTTTGGCTATTAGCTTGCTTGGTGTGTAGTGGGATGAGACCCTATTTTTATTGTTGTCCTAGCATAAGGTGCTAGCTGGTGGCCTGTGTTGTATGATGGGTGGTTTTCCTATTGCTACCTTGTTTCTTGCTTCTGCTTGGACTCCTTTTCATGCCTCTTTCATTGTGGTAGTTGTTGCTCTTTTTTCTGTCTCGACATCCTATGCTTCATGCTTTGCTTGAACCTCCTTGTGATTGTATTGCTGGCTGATGGTTCATGGTTGCGATCCTTTGTCCTAGGCTATACTGCATGTATGTTATTGTTTAGTCCTGGCAGGCTGTTTATGGGGTTGTTATCAAGCGGATTTTATGGTGATGCAGGTGGAAATTGTTCCTTTGTTTTATTTGGTGGGGGTTGGTTGTATGGTTGAGTCTTGGTCATTTTAGCTTGCCTGGTGTTTGGTGGGTGAGGCCCTTTTTTAGTGTTATCTCCTAGCATGAGGTGCTAGTTGATGGCTTGGATTGTATGGTGGGTAGTATCCCTCTCTCTACCTTGGTCTTGCTTTGTCCGGGCTTCTTCTCTGCCTCTCCTGCTGTGGTGGATGTTGTTCTATCTCTATCTACGCATCTTTTGCTATTTTGTTGTACTTGAGCCTCCTTGTGTTTGTGTTGCTGGCTGATAGGTCATGGCTACGATCCTTTGTTCTGGTTTGTACTGCATGTATGCTATAGTTCTGTCCTGGGAGGGTGTCTACAGGGTTGGTATCAAGTTATGTTGATGCTTTTGGATAGTATTTGCTTTATTATTGCTTTGGTGTGGTGGAGGTTGGTTATCATGGGTGATTCTTGGTTACTCTAGCTTACTTGGTGTGTAGTGGGTTGAGGCCCTATTTTTAGTGTTGTTCTCTAGCATGAGGTGCTAGTTGATAACCTGGATTGTATGGTGGGTGGTGTTCCTATTACTTCCTTGCTTGTTGCTTTTACTAGGTTTCCTTCTTATGCCTCCTCTGTTATGGTAATGTTGCTTTACCTTTTCCATGGCATCTTATGTTTCTTTATTCTGCTTGAGCCTCCTAATGGTTGTGCTGCTGGATGATGGTTCATGGCTGTGATCTCTTGCTCTGGTTTGTACTGCATGTATGCTATTGTTCTATCCTAGTAGGCTGACTATGGGGTTGTTATCAAGCTGTTTTTTATGGTGATGTTGGTGATGGTGTATTATCTGTTGTTGTCTTGGCATGGTGGAAGTTGGTTATCATGGGTGAGTCTTGGTTATTCTAGCTTGCTTGGTGGGTAGTAGGTTGAGGCCTTATTTTTAGTGTTGTCTTCTAGCATGAGGTGCTAGTTGATGGCCTGGATTGTATGGTGGGTGGTATTCCTATTGCTACCTTGTTTGCTGTTTCTCCCAGGACTCCTTATCTTCCCTCTTCCATTGTGATAGCTGTTGTTCTACCTTTGTCGTGGCATCTTATTCTCTGTCTTGCTTGAGCCTCCTTAAGTTTGTGCTGCTAGAAGATGGTTCATGGCTGCGATCTTTTGTCCTGGTTTGTACTGCATGCAGGCTGTTGTTCTGTCCTGGCAGGGTGACTGTGGTGTTGTTATCAAGCTGTTTTTATGATGATGCTGGCGGATGGTGTATGCTTTCAAGCTAAGCTGCTTTATTATTCTCACCTTATTTGATATCTTTGGATGTATGGGTTTTTTTACCCACTTTTGGATGTAGCTTTGGTTTCCTCTCCCTTTGGGAGTTAGAGATTCCGTAGTTGTTATTTTTGTTTTTCCTTCGGGCTTTGGTTTTGTTGCTTCTTTGGCCCAGAGGGCATGTACTGCGCTTTCATTTCTTGTAGTTGCTACTTTTATGGGTAGTAACTCTTTACTTTTGGTAATAAAATTCTTTATTTACCAAAAAAAAAAAAAACCACTTACTTTGATGCCTCGTACCTCTTTCTAATAACAAAATACACACGTTAGTAACTTCAAGGAAAATAATAAACAAACAATTAAATTAAATAATTGAAAGAGAGATTTGGGACCAAACCCTCAGAAATTAAATCTTTCACGTCTAGGGCGAAGGCAACTTCGAATATGGCTAGGTGTATCTAGATCTTGCGAATGCGGAATTTTGTATGTAAAAAGCTAGCTCAGAAAAAGAGAGAGAGATGGTGAATGATTAAAGAGAATGAGAGAATTGATGATTGCGAATGAAAACTGGTTGTAGGTGAATGAAAACGGAGTTTTTACGACGTTATTTATAGAGAAAATTTGCCAAAAAAGATAAAATTAACAAAATAGAGCATTGGCGCACCTAAAACAGAGCTGGCGCCAACGCCAACTATTGGCGCCAGGCGCCATTGCTAGCGCTAGGCGCCAATGCCTTGCGTTATGCGCTAATCCTGTTTTTGACGCGTTTTCTAAAATCAGATAAATTTTGCCGTACAGGAGGATAAAATCGTATCTTTTCCTCAAAAATGCTCTTTGATTTTAATTAAAACTCTGAAAAGTCAACAAAAGTCAATTTATCAATGCTAATTGAATTAGGAATGAAAAGAACCTTCTAGAAGAATCTAGAAGACTAAAATCATTCCATCATATTAGGCCCTCCCCTAGATCATTGGGCCGCATATAAGGTTCAAACCGGGCCCAGTTTAGTTAATTGGCCATAACTTCCTCAATATTCATCGAAATTAGGCTTATAATATATCGTTGAAAAGCTCTTGTCAAGCCCTATCCAACTACACAGTTATTGGACCCATATCATGGACCAACCAAACTGGATTGGCTGTTTTCTTAAAATAAGTTTTTAAAAAACAGATAGAAGGGAAAAGAAATTAAAACTATCCGCAACACTAGACTTTCTACATTTTCGCTTCATTCGATTATGATTCGACGTGAAAGGTACTCATCACTGGGTTTGGTTTTGGGGAGACACAAATGGGTGTCTACAGAAGCCTCCACTTTGACTGAGTTTGGAGAAACGCAAGTTTTGAAGACGAAAGTTAAAGTATCGATAGGGACGGAGAATGATTCAGAACGTTCTGTGATCCTAAATCACTCTTGTAACCCCGATACCTGCAAACTAGCGTTAGTTAAACAGATAAAAGAGTTAAGAAACGCGTATCTTGCACCGTCGAGCACACGTCTCTGAAAGTAACCGATTGTTTTTATGACCTCCTGCAAGCTAAAGAATGTCATCCCACTTGAAAACCGCTACGCCTATAACTGCTTCCAAATTAGAAGATTGCTTTGCCCGAAACGATCCTCCTCCGCTTTAATAATATTCCACGTCCAAGGGAATACTATCGAAGATTATTTCTCTTGAAACAATCCTCAGTTCTTTGTGACAACTCTCCACAATCTAGGGAACGCCACCTTGCTGTTTTGATGTTCACTCGTCTCTGAACAAAGAGCTTCTGTTTGATATGTTCTTCTGAATGATGTGTCCACGCGTCTCTGAACAAAGAGCTTGATAATAGGATGCCCACGCATCTCCGAGCAAAAGAGCTTGAAAAGGATTGTCTTTGATGATATGTCCACGCGTCTCCGAGCAAAAGAGCTTTTGAATGATATGCCCACGCGTCTCTGGAGCAAAAGAGCTTGATGTAAATGTTCACGCGTCTCTGAACAAAAGAGCTTGAATAATATGCCCACGCGTCTCTGGACAATAGAGCTTGAATGAAATGTCCAGGCGTCTCTGAACAAAAGAGCTTTGAATAATATGCCCACACGTCTCTAGAGCAAAGAGCTTTGATGGAGATGTCCACGCGTCTCTTAACAATAGAGCTTCGGTACTTGAACGTTTGTTGCGATAATATTCCGAAGACCAACGTTTGTCGATCTCTAAAGCTCGCCTGAACTTTGCTTCCGCTAAAACCAGTACGTCGGTGTTTCCGTGATGAGCCAATCTTAGGCGCTTTAAGCTAAGTGAGACGATCTTTCATCAAGTCGATCACTTATTGCAATTGTAATCAAACCGACTACTTAATCATGTCAAATTGCTTATAGGGGCTAGCTGGCGTACCAAGGAACCCGAAATTGCTGTATGAGATCGAAATCACCTTTCTGAGAGGCTTCGAGCTCTATCGCTGCTGAGATATCTTTGGCACCAGGAATTGGAGTAGGGTCTTCCCTATTCTGCTGCACCTGTATTTATTTTTTACTATGGAACTTTGCTAATCTCCATAATTATCTTAGGGTTGACCTAAGGTTTAACGTCGCTTAACTTATTGACCTGACATGACTCAAGGCATAAACTTGACTCGCTGTGATCGACTGACTCGAGGTTGACTCGACTCGAAGTGAAATGACACGTGTGACTCATGACCCGTGTGTGCATTGTATTATGATTGTGCGACTCGAAAAATGCAAAAAAGAAAAAAGTTTTCCATCATTTTTGTGGAGGGTACCGACTTTCTCCCGAAAAAGAAAGACGCGAAAAGAATCGAAGTTTTCAAATGCATGTTGAATGAGCTTAGTCAAATGTTGTTTGATACCATCTCTCAAGGTGCAAGGATTAACTCATCCTAGGCTATCTCAACTATTGTCTCAATGAAAGTATTAGGGTAACTTAGGCACGGAGGCTATGTACTTCATACTTCGTGATGCAATGAGTAATTTTGACGAAGCATGCTTCAGCGTTAAGATTTCATGACAAAGGGTTCCTAAAGGAAATATATTTGGTCATGTATGTGTGATGTGTGTTATAGTGACACTAAAGCTAGGCCGCAAGAGCTAAGTGTGTGGAAAGAATATTATTTCAAGAAGAGTTAAATGATGGTGACTCTTAGGCTAGGTAAGCTAATGATATAAGGATCAAGCCCCCAAGTCTAGCTCTACATGAAAAGGGATTAGCATAGGAGATCCCTTGATATGATCATGATGTAAGTGTGTGAATGTTAATCTGAATGCATTTTTATTACGGCCGCACCTCGATGTGAGGTTGCCTACGTATCCATTAGGAATCAAGCCGAACGTAGCTCTAGCCGAACCTCGCACAAGTACGTGTATACCTCAAAAAAGGTCTTTTTAAGGGTTGTAACGTGGTTAGGCTAAAGGTTAAAGAATAAGGGCATAAAGGCTCAAGACCCTAGATAAGCCCCCAAGGTGTGCAACCTCGCTTTTGAATCTTTATATTTTTATGCTTGAGTTTCTACTCTTGTTTAGCTCTCTTTTTTTTATTGCTTTAGCATCTATTTTATTTTTATAAGTGTGGGCAATCCCGATGATGCGGTATACCTTGTGCTTAATTCGACATGGGTTTATTTTCCTTTTTTTTAACGCAATATAATGAAATGATCATATGCAAGGAAATAAATGCTCATTTTTATTAAAAGAAAAATATATAATGATCCTACAAAATAAATCTAAGGAGAATAAAAAGGTTCCTATGCTAGACTTATTGGGGAAAGGGTAAATAAAAAAGAAATAGAAAAAAAAGGTCAGGTAATCTTGTCGTTGAAGCTCGCCTCTTGTCTTGCGTTGTTTCCTTTATCATCACTCGCTCTTCTTCTTAACTAGAGGCATGGGAAGCTTGTTGTTATCAATCAAATGTTGGATAGCCTCCTTTAGCTTCCAACAGCTCTCAGTAGCATGACCCCTACCTTGATGGTACTTGCAGTGTTCGTCTGGATTCCAAATAGGCGATATCTTCTCAAGTGGGGGATCTTGAATAGGTCCAATGGGAGTAATGAGTCCTTTGGCATGGAGTCAATCGAAATCCTTATCGTAGCTAATTCCAATAGGGGTGAAATCCTTTCTTAGTTGCTTTCGATTACCCATGGCTAGGATCTCACTAAGGTCGAAAGTACCAACACTATTACTAGAGTAGGTGTTTCCGGAAGAAGAAGGATAGTCGTTCTTCTTTCCTTTACAGCCACCGTTACTATTGTTACTAATCTTGGCCTTCTTGTCGCGCGGAGGAACATGAAGGAGATTTGAATCAATGAATTCTTGAACACGATCCTTGAGGGGAGACACTTTTCGATAGTGTTACCGCGACCTCTATGGTATCGACAATAGGAATTTGGATCCCCATTGGGAAAACGTTTTTCAGGTGGAGGGTCTTGACCTTGATCGTGAAAACAGTCAAAAGCTTCATTGTAAGTCATTCCTATTGGTGTGTATTCTTCAATGGTTTGTTTTGCCTGTGGCTTAGGAGCATTGAGTTCTTCATTAAATCCTTGGCGAGAATTTTTTTCGATGGCCATTACCCGATTTGTTAATATTTCTACCACATTCAAGAGCATGGCAATGACATCTTGCAATTTTGGAACGTCCTCTTTTAGACTTGACGAGTCTTCCATGGTATTATCTAAGAAAAGACTTTCATCCTCCCCAATCATGGCCACCTCATTGAGAAAGGTTATATAAGTTGTCTCGATCATGGTTCTCCTACAGGTGTGATAAGAAGTGATGGATTGAAGGATGTTTGGTCAACTTCGATGGCTAGAATCTTGGAAGTTTCATTGTTATCGATCAGATCTTGAATAGCTTCTTTGAGTTTCCAACACTCCTCAATGTTGTGACCCTTTCCTTGATGATATTTGCAGTGCTTATTAGGGTCCCACTTAGGTGGCCTGGCTTCTGGAACTGGATCTTTGATGGGCCCTATGGGCATGACTAGTCCTTCGTGGTGTAATTTCTCGAAAGCTGTTTCATAACCCATACCAAGTGGAGTGAACACTCTTTTTGATCTTTGGATTCGTGGTTTAGAGGCGTTCGTGGCATGTACTTCATTAATGTGAGAGAAAGAAGAGGGATGGTCGTTCTTCTTTCCTCTCGCACTATTATCTTTCAGAAGTTCATCTTCAATGCCAATGCCTATATTATAGACAGCCTTGAAAGTATTCAAGTTGTGTTGGTACTTTAAGTGCTTTGAATAATTCCCTTGGAGATTCTTGATAAACATCCTCATAGATTCTTTTTTGGTAGGAGCCTTGACCATATTAGCAGAAGTTTCCCTCCATTTATTGAAGAAAGAAGTTAACCCTTCATTTTCTTTTTGTTTTAACATCTCAAGTTGTCTGTGGTCTGTTTTGTCTTGGATGTTGCACTTGTATCTATCAACGAAAGCGTTTGTCATCGACTCCCAAGAAGAGGTTTTTTCTTTCTTGAGAGAAAAGAACCATTGTTGACAAACGGTTTCGAGAGATAGTGGGAACAGAGAGGGGAAAACCTTCTTATCGAATACCCTTAATATTCATTATGGTTTCGAAAGCTCTTAGATGGAAATAAGGGTTATCTGTTGCCTTAAATTTAGGGATGTCAGTGGCGTTGAACTTATGCGGAAGAAGTTCCTTGTCCAGCGAGACCCCTTGTGAACTCATGCCCTGAAATTTATAGTCACTAGGATAGCTTGCTTAGACTCTCTTGCATGAGGTCCATCTGTTGTTGCTTCACGGGATCATTGATCTTGAGTGTGAGGAGCTTCAGTGTCTCAGTCACGGTAACCAACTGGTTCCTAAGCTCATTGACTTCTTATTGAGTTGCCATTATCTTTTTAGCCTTCCTCTTTTGACGAATTGGTTTATCGAAAAAGTGAAACTTGAATAAAGAGGTTGTCCTTGATTAATCGCCCTTCTCTCCTCGACCAAGTACTGTGGAAAAGGAATTTGGGGATATCCATTGTTAATTATTTGACTCAAACTTTATTTAACATGCAATGGATGGAGAAAGTGAACAAAGAATGGAATAGAATGGGAAGGAAAATGATGTAGATGGAGAGGTATGGAGAATTAGGAATAGAATGTACCCCAACATAAATAACGAAAAAAGACCGACTCATGCATGAACCTAAGACATGGTCATGGTGACATATACTCGAAGTGTGTGCTAAGACTAGTGAGTGTAGGTGACATGTTAAGACTCGTGTCATGACCATGTGGCTAGACTATGTGACTAGACTCA
The DNA here is from genome assembly GCF_001683475.1 of Chenopodium quinoa. Taxonomy (NCBI): domain Eukaryota; kingdom Viridiplantae; phylum Streptophyta; class Magnoliopsida; order Caryophyllales; family Amaranthaceae; genus Chenopodium; species Chenopodium quinoa. Next base: position 35,195 of record NW_018742479.1, read on the forward strand.
ATTAATGACTCGACAAGGTGTTATTGACAGCGAAATTTAACCAAATTAATTAGCAAACTGGTTAATTATACACTAGGTGATGACTCGACCAATAATCCGAACTGTCGGCAAAACAACAGGACTGGCGTCACACTGTGTAGCTTGGCGCCACACTCCACAGGGTGGCGCTACAGCTCATATTTTGGCGCCAATGGTGGAGCTTCAATCTGAGATTGTTTTCGGTGTTATTAATCAACTGGGGTATGCCTAAAGTCGTACTAGGTCAATTCTGATTAAAAATATTAGACTTTATTGACTCTAATTAATTAATTAATTAATTAGGCAAAGTTCTTTAAGTCATTAATTTATTTAATCTCAACACAAGTCAAACAAACAGTTAAGAAAACAAAGAATGTTTGCACACAAATAATGCACAATTAGTCAAGTAGGCACAATATGATGCAATGAGTTTGCAACCTAACCATGGATCTAGTTCTCTAAAGTTCGGGATATGGTTTAGTCAATAGAGGGTCCATGGTTAATTATCCGGATGCACCGTGCGGAAGCCTAACCGTGAAGGGTTGGCGCGAGTGGATGGGACACCGCGAGTTTTAGAAAAACTCGATTCCATGGTTTGGTGAATTAAACATTCTCGGATGTACCCTTTGTTGCACAAAGCGTTCAATCAGGTAGATGGAGCATGAATTCTCAGAAGGTTTATGTCCATATATAGAACACATATGGGTTTCAGAAAAGTGAGAAAAAATTCAATCAGAAAGTAGGATCGAGCAAACAATACGAAAACCGGTCGAAATTAGAACGCATATTTCTGGCTCGGTATTGGGGGAAGTTGGCGCCAGCAAGCAGAGACTGGCGCCAGTTTTTAGCTGTAGCGCCTAGCGCCAATGCTGGCGTCTGGCGCTACAGTTAAATGTCTGGCGCTAATTCTCTAGCCCTTGTGTGAATGTGTTTGACTTACATTTGATTCAAAAAGGTTGGTTTGAATGAGTTTGACTTTTATTTTATTCAATTAGTTTCTTTTAATGCATTTAACATTCATTCTATTGAAAAAGCATCGTTTAAATGTGTTTTACCTTCATTTGATTCAAAAAGCTTTGTTTGAATGTGTTTGACTTTCATTTGATTTAAAAAGCTTTGTTTGAATTTGTTTGAATTTCATTTGATTCAATTAGCTTCTTTAAATGCATTTGACTTTCATTCGAATCAAATAGCTTTGTTTGAATGTGTTTGACTTTCATTTGATTCAAAAAGATTTGTTACAATGTGTTTGACCTTGATAAGATTCAATTAGCTTCGTTGAATGCTTTTGAATTTCATTCTATTTAAAAACCTTGTTTGAATGTGTTTACTCTCATTTGATTTAAAAAACTTTGTTTGAATGTTTTGGTCTTTCATTTGATTCAAATAGCTTTGTTTCAATGTGTTTAACTTACGTTAAATAAAAAAAAAATTGTTTGAGTGTGTTTGACTATCATATGGCTCAATCAGCTTCGTTGAATGATTTTGACTTTCATTCAATACAAAAATCTTTGTTTGAATGTATTTGACTTTCATTTTATTTAATTAGTGTGGGGAATATTGTTCAAGCGTTAAACCCCTTTGCTTGAACTCCACTGTGATCATACACTTAAGTACGGTGGCGTCCAAAAGGGAAGAAGATAGAGCAAAAGAGTCGCCAACAAGTTTTAGGAACTTGTAAACCGTTCACATGGTGAAGGTTACACCCCTTAACGATCCAAGAGATCGTCAACTCCATAAGGTCTAGAACCAAATAAGGGTTTGGGGATGAAGGTACAAATCCAACCTAAAAGAAATTGAACCTGCCCTACTAATAGGCCTCTACTTTATTCTGATCGTATTCATGTGCGCTTTCTGACTAACATGCAATCAATATGATTAACCCTAAACCTGTTTATCTATGTTGGTTGATTATTAATGCACAAATAAATCTATTATTAGCGATCACTTGAATTATAATAATAATTAACCCTAACAAGATTATTAATTATCTTATTAAGCGTGATTACAAGTACAAATTCCCTTTAAACATGCATAAAAAGCGTGATCAAGCAATAACAATAAATATCAAGCAACTAACATGATAATAATCAATAATATAATAATGATAAAAAATAACCATGATCATAAAAATAAATTATAATCATCAAAACAATAATCATCACAATAACAATAATAATAATAATCATAATCATAATAATAATCATGTTAAAGCATAATAATAATAGCAAGATCCTAGACATGATACTAACAAGATTAATAACAACCCCTAGCATATTACTAAACAATAAAAATCAAATCTTTAACCCTAACATGATACTAACAATCACAAATATTAGGAAGAACATAAAAGGATCATAGAAATCATAATTGATATTAAAGTTACCCTAGACATGATACTATGAATCATAATAACAATCTAAACATGATTCTACATCATAACATCAATTAAAACCATTAAAGCACTTACTTTGATGTCTCGTACCTCTTTCTAATAACAAAATACACACGTTAATAACTTCAAGAAAAATAATAAAACAATTAAATTAAATAATTGAAAGAGAGATTTGGGACCAAACCCTCATAAATTAAACCTTTCACGTCTAGGGCGAAGGCAACTTCGAATATGGCTAGGTGTATCTAGATCTTGCGAATGCGGAATTTCGTATGTAAAAAGTTAGTTTAGAAAAAGAGAGAGAGATGGTGAATGATTAAAGAGAATGAAAGAATTGATGATTCCGAATGAAAATTGGTTGTAGGTGAATGAAAACGGAGTTTTTACGACGTTATTTATAGAGAAAATCAGCCAAAAAAGATAAAATTAACAAAACAGAGCATTGGCGCACCTAAAACAGAGCTGGCGCCAACGCCAGCTATTGGCGCCAGGCGCTAATCATGTTTTTGACGCGTTTTCTAAAATCAGATAAATTTTGCCGTACAGGAGGATAAAATCGTATCTTTTCCTCAAAAATGCTCTTTGATTTTAATTAAAACTCTGAAAAGTCAACAAAAGTAAATTTATCAATGCTAATTGAATTAGGAATGAAAAGAACCTTCTAGAAGAATCTAGAAGACTAAAACCATTCCTAATTGCATTAGGAATGATAAATCATATTAGGCCTTCTCCTAGATCATTAGGCCGCATATAAGGTTCAAACCGGGCCCAATTTAGTTAATTGGCCATAACTTCCTCAATATTCATCGAAATTAGGCTTATAATATATCATTGGAAAGATCTTGTCAAGCCCCATCCAACTACACTACTATTGGACCCATATCATGGACCAACCAAACTGGATTGACTGTTTTCTTAAAATAAGTTTTCAAAAACAGAGAGAAGGAAAACGAAATTAAAATTATCCGCAACACTAGACTTTCTACACTTTCGCTTCATTCGATTATGATTCGAGGTGAAAGGTACTCATCACTGGGTTTGGTTTTGGGGAGACACAAATGGGTGTCTACAATTAGCTTCGTTGATTGCATTTGACTTTCATTCGATTCAAAAAGCATTGTTTGAATTTGTTTGACTTTCATTTGATTCAAAAAGATTTATTTGACTATGTTTGACCTTGATATGATTTAATTAGCTTTGTTGAATGCATTTGACTTTCATTTGATTCAAAAAGCTTTGTTTAAATGTGTTTACTTTCATTTGATTTAAAAAGCTTTATTTGAATGTGTTGGAATATTTATTTTATTTTTATAAATAAAGATTTTATTACCAAAGAGAGAAGTTACAACTTACAAAAAATAATTTATAACTAATAACAAACACACAAGACCTGAAAACAACAGGCCAAACACCCACCAAAAACAGTTCCAGAAACCACCCTAGCCACTTTCGAGGGAGGGTTCTAGAGAGAGACTAGAACAAACTAGACTCAGGCTCCCAGCCACCTTCTAGGAAGGTTCTGGAAACCAGGACCAGACAAAACCAGAGCTAGGCAGAGAAGCAAGACAAGCAACCTGCAACCTGCAGACCAACAACAGGCAATCTGCAAACTACGGAAACAAACACAAGCCTCCACCTAGACTTTACTGCAAAAAACTGCAGGACTAGACAACGAAGCCAGAACAAACCAACACAAACAGATTACAAACTTGAACTGTAAAACACAAATTGGACTCAAATCTGGCAGAATAGGCTAAAGACCAGAACATAACAAAAGAAGCAGTTTTCTATCAACATCATTGCATCTAACAGCTACTTTATACACAATATCCCTAAACACCAACTCTACAAGCTGACAGGTACCAGTAAACATCATATTGTTCCTTTGAAGCCAAATACTATGAATAGCTTCAGCAAAACACATCATATAAATTCTGCCTTTACTGCTTGATCTTCTGGAGTTCTTGAGACGCCATTGTTGTTCAGCCTAGAAATCTTGAGCTGATCTCTAAATCTTCAATAAAGCAAGGATGTGCTCCCAAATATCTCTACAGTAAGGGCAAGCAAAGAAAGAGTGAGACACACACTCACTACTGCTCTGACAGAAAAGGCAAACAGGATCACAATTAACATTCCATTTCATTATTCTATCTTTAGTAATAATCAGCTTGTTCATCAAAGTTATCTAAGTAATAAAAATGCTCTTAGGGGAAGCAAAATTATTACAGATGACCCTTTTCCAACTTACCTTTGCAGCCTGAGGTCTAATCTGAGCATAGATCTTAGAAATACACACCTTACCAACATGCATAACAGAAGACCAACCACCAATTTTATCAATAATGTCCCTGCAACCCAAAATTTTCTTTAAGACCCATGTACATTTGCTAGGAATAGGAGTAGACCACAAATCTTTGTTATGAAAACAGTAAATATGAACCCATTTAACCCATAAATTATCAGTTTTATGAGCTAAATCCCAAAGAATCTTTCAAATAGCAGCCTTATTCTAATCACTGAGTAAACTGATATTCCAACCTCCACAAACTTTAGGGAGACCTGTTTTGGGTGTTTTTGTCCCTCGGGAGAGTTACAACACAAAGACTGATCCGGGGTGAGCTTTACCTGCAAAACAAACGGAGACACCAGTTGGGTGGTGCTCCGCCTCCGACGCACAAGTTAGAAATTTGAAGGGAGAAAAAAGGTGCGGAAATTTAAGTGGGGATCCGCTCGGATTCCAAGCTCGGGATGTCTCTATCAAAGAGTGAAATGTGTAATAAATGGTAAAACGTGTCCTCAAAATGAGGGACATCTCCCTATTTATAGAGTCTTTGGGAATTGTGCCCCTGATTAGGTTACTGAACCCTAATCATTGGTGGGCTGCGCCGTTTGGCGGCATTCTCGGAATTTGGGCCTGAAGCCGCCTCTTCCCTTGATTTTGGGAATGACACGTGTCGAGCAGGGATTGGTCCATTTTAGACCAATCTGGGGCTGACACGTGTCACCTTCTGATTGGGCCACGTGGCAGGGTAAAATTACCCTAAACATTTGCCCCTCACAGATGTGACGTGGCACGCCACGTGGCATCTGTGACACATGTCACGCTCTGGCTGGCGGTAATTTTACCGTTACAGAGTAACCGTTCATCTTCCGGGTAAATTACGGAAATGCCCCCAAATTTACCCTCTATATATAGCCGTTTTACCCTCATAATTTTGTACGTTTACAAAAATTTTCTAGAGAGAAACTTCGAGGGAGCAGAAGACATCCGTTTTAGTCAGGCGCGAGCAAGAAACTTTGTTCTTCCGCAACCCAGCCGGACCCGCCTTCCTTCAGATATCAAATCCAAAGGTACCGTCTCTATCTCTCTTTGCTCTTTTATTTTTTCACCGTTTGTACATATTTCTTGCAATAAATGGATGCATCACCAAACACACACGGCACAGCCTAGGTTAGAGTCCAGCCGGTCACCAGGGACGGCTGAGTCTAGGACTGGGAGTGCCGGCTCGGGGTGTTGGGACCACCCTTTGCCATGGATTCCGACCAGTTATGTGTCTGTGCAGGACACCATGGCTCGGGACAATGCAGACGACCACTGATCCAAATTACAGAAGCGAAGGCTCAGGCGGCCAAACGCCTGAGGGAGAATCGTCTGGTCAGGGAGACCAGACATCTCTGGAGAGATCCCCTCCGCGCGCCCCTTCAACCCCTGCTGTCTTTCTTGGAAGAGTGTGACCAAGGCGGCGACGAGGCCGCCTCTGCCCCCATGGACCAAAGCGAGGGGAGACAGAGAGCGACAGCTCCACCTCTACCTCCGAGAGCAGCGATGACTTGCCCCCTCTTCCGATAGCGAGGAGGAAGAAAGGAAAAGTGGAATGAGAAGGACGATCCCTTCAGCATCTACGTCTCCTCCGAGGGCCAAGGTATTGAGCGCCTAACTCTTTCTTAAGTTTATTTTTAAACTGTCTTGCCCAGATACTAACCTTTACTTGTGTATTTTCACAGGAGGGAGAAGTTGGGAAATCGTTTGAGAAGAATCTCAAACGGGCTAGAGAGGAGGCCCCAGCCGTTCTCAATAAAAAATAAAAAAGTCCGCCTCTGCATCAACTCCTGGCGCCTCAGCCGGGGCTAAGACGATGTGGGTTGCGGGGCGACTCGAGAAGGTAGGCGGCAGCGTGGGCCTTGATCTTGTCAACCCCTTATCAGCAGCCGCGGGGTTCACCACGCCTGCAAGCGTTTCCCGCTTGGCCGGCTCTGAAGGTAAGAACCCTTTTGAATCCCCGCTTGAGCTGGGGTGGCCTTTACGGGTGAAATCCCACTCCCAACAGACGTCATCCTTAGACGGTCGGCAACAGATAGGTGCTGCCTTAGTTTCGCACTCATCACGTGTTGATTGTGGTGCAGATCAATCTCCCCGCTGGCCAGACGTCCAAAGCATGCCAAGGCCATGTTGGATGCCGTCCGGAAGAGGGATAAGGATAATATCCCTAGGATAGAGACGTTCAATCTTGAACGCATTCTATCCCTTCTGGCTGAGGTAAGAAACTTGTCAATTCAATGTTATTTTTTCCAAGTAATTATCCCGCCTGCTTTTGCAGGCCATGCTGCGAGTGGACGGGCTCAAACGTCCTTATTCCCGCAAACGGGAAGAGGTAAAAAGGCCAAGAAGTCCGCCATAGACGCTGATAATATTGCTTTACACTCGACTATCGTAAATGAACTTGAAACTAAAGCAATAATTATGACACAGGCATCTAAAATCCAGGAGCTGGAGCTAGATCTGAAGGCAGCCGACCAGCGGGCAACGGATGCTGAGACGGCCAAGAAGGGGGCGGAGGAGGCCCAGAAGAAGGCAGACGAGAGCGCCAAGCAGGCTGATGAGGCGCTCAAGAAGGCCCAGGCGAACCTTGGCAAACTTAAAGCCAAGGTTGAGAGGCTGGAGAAGGATGCTGCTCAAGCTCA
>NW_018742480.1:0-37526 GCF_001683475.1 Chenopodium quinoa
ATTTGAATCAATTAGCTTTGTTTAATGCATTTGACTTTCATTTAATTCAAAAAGCTTTGTTTGAATGTGTTTGACTTTAATTTTGATTCAAATAGCTTTGTTTGAATGATTTTGACTTTCACTTGATTTAAATACCTTTTTTGAATGCGTTTGACTTTCATTTGATTCAAATAGCATTTCTTGAATGTGTTTGACTTTCATTTGGTTCAAATAGCTTTGTTTAAATGTGTTTGACTTTCATTTGATTCAATTAGCTTTGCTTGAATGTGGTTAACTTTCAATTGAGTCAATTTGCTTTGTTGAATGCATTTGACTTTCATTTGATTGAAAAAGTTTTTGTTTGACTGTCATATGATTCAATTAGCCTCGTTGAATGCATTTGACAATCATTTGATTCAAAAAGCTTTGTTTGAATTCTTTGGACTTTTACTTGATTCAATTAGCTTTTTTGAAAGCATTTGACTTTCATATGATTTAATTAGCTTTGTTTGAATGTTTTTGACTTTCATTTGATGCAATTAGCTTTGTCTGAATGTGTTTGACTTTCGTTTGATTTAATTATCTTTTTTGAATGCATTTGACTTTCATTTGATTCAGATAGCATTGTTTGAATGTGTTTGACTTTCATTTGATTCAAATAGCTTTGTTTGAATGTGTTTGCCTTCCATTGGATTTAATTAGCTTTGTTTGAAAGTGGTTGACTTTTAATTGATTCAATTTGATATGTTGAATGCATTTGACTTTCATTTGATTCAAAAAGATTTGTTTGAATGTGTTTGACTTTCATATGATTCAATTAGTATCGTTGAATGCATTTGACAATCATTTGATTCAAAAAGCTATGTTTGAATTTGTTTGACTTTCACTTGATTCAATTAGCTTTTTTGAACTCATTTGACTTTCTTTGGATTCAAAAAGCTTTGTTTGAATGTGTTTGAATTTCACTTGATTTAAATTAGCTTTGTTTGAATGTGGTTAACTTTCATTTGATTCAATTAGCTTTGTTTGAATGTGGTTGACTTTCATTTGATTCAATTAGGTTTGTTAGAATGCCATTGACTTTCGTTTGATTCAATTAGGTTTGTTAGAATGCCATTGACTTTCATTTGATTCAATTAGCTTTGTTGAATGCATTGACTTTCATTTGATTCAAAAAGCTTTGTTTGAATGTGTTTGACTTTCATTTGATTCAATTAGCATCGTTGAACACATTTGACAGTCATTTGATTCAAAAAGCTTTGTTTGAATTACCTAGACTTTCACTTGATTCAATTAGCTTTTTTGAATGATTTAACTTTCATTTGATTTAAAAAGCTTTGTTTAAATGTAATTGACTTTCACTTGATTTAATTACTTTTTTTTAATTGCATTTGACTTTCAGTTGATTCAAAAAGATTTGTTTGAATGTGCTTGACTTTTCATATGATTCAATTAGCATCGTTGAACGGATTTGACAATCATTTGATTCAAAAAGCTTTGTTTGACTTTCACTTGATTTAAATCGCTATTTTGAATGCATTTGAATTTCATTTGATTGAAAAAGCTTTGTTTGAATGTGTTTGATTTTCATTTGATTAAATTAGCTTTGTTTGAATGTGATTGACTTTCATTTGAATCAATTAGCTTTGTTTAATGCATTTGACTTTCATTTAATTCAAAAAGCTTTGTTTGAATGTGTTTGACTTTAATTTGATTCAAATAGCTTTGTTTGAATGTTTTTGACTTTCACTTGATTTAAATACCTTTTTTTGAATGCGTTTGACTTTCATTTGATTCAAATAGCATTTCTTGAATGTGTTTGACTTTCATTTGGTTCAAATAGCTTTGTTTAAATGTGTTTGACTTTCATTTGATTCAATTAGCTTTGCTTGAATGTGGTTAACTTTCAATTGAGTCAATTTGCTTTGTTGAATGCATTTGACTTTCATTTGATTCAAAAAGTTTTGTTTGACTGTCATATGATTCAATTAGCCTCGTTGAATGCATTTGACAATCATTTGATTCAAAAAGCTTTGTTTGAATTCTTTGGACTTTTACTTGATTCAATTAGCTTTTTTGAAAGCATTTGACTTTCATATGATTTAATTAGCTTTGTTTGAATGTTTTTGACTTTCATTTGATGCAATTAGCTTTGTCTGAATGTGTTTGACTTTCGTTTGATTTAATTATCTTTTTTGAATGCATTTGACTTTCATTTGATTCAGATAGCATTGTTTGAATGTGTTTGACTTTCATTTGATTCAAATAGCTTTGTTTGAATGTGTTTGCCTTCCATTGGATTTAATTAGCTTTGTTTGAAAGTGGTTGACTTTTAATTGATTCAATTTGATATGTTGAATGCATTTGACTTTCATTTGATTCAAAAAGATTTGTTTGAATGTGTTTGACTTTCATATGATTCAATTAGTATCGTTGAATGCATTTGACAATCATTTGATTCAAAAAGCTATGTTTGAATTTGTTTGACTTTCACTTGATTTAATTAGCTTTTTTGAACTCATTTGACTTTCTTTGGATTCAAAAAGCTTTGTTTGAATGTGTTTGAATTTCACTTGATTTAAATTAGCTTTGTTTGAATGTGGTTAACTTTCATTTGATTCAATTAGCTTTGTTTGAATGTGGTTGACTTTCATTTGATTCAATTAGGTTTGTTAGAATGCCATTGACTTTCGTTTGATTCAATTAGGTTTGTTAGAATGCCATTGACTTTCATTTGATTCAATTAGCTTTGTTGAATGCATATGACTTTCATTTGATTCAAAAAGCTTTGTTTGAATGTGTTTGACTTTCATTTGATTCAATTAGCATCGTTGAACACATTTGACAGTCATTTGATTCAAAAAGCTTTGTTTGAATTACCTAGACTTTCACTTGATTCAATTAGCTTTTTTGAATGCATTTAACTTTCATTTGATTTAAAAAGCTTTGTTTAAATGTAATTTGACTTTCACTTGATTTAATTACTTTTTTTTAATTGCATTTGACTTTCAGTTGATTCAAAAAGATTTGTTTGAATGTGCTTGACTTTCATATGATTCAATTAGCATCGTTGAACGGATTTGACAATCATTTGATTCAAAAAGCTTTGTTTGACTTTCACTTGATTTAAATCGCTATTTTGAATGCATTTGAATTTCATTTGATTGAAAAAGCTTTGTTTGAATGTGTTTGATTTTCATTTGATTAAATTAGCTTTGTTTGAATGTGATTGACTTTCATTTGAATCAATTAGCTTTGTTTAATGCATTTGACTTTCATTTAATTCAAAAAGCTTTGTTTGAATGTGTTTGACTTTAATTTGATTCAAATAGCTTTGTTTGAATGATTTTGACTTTCACTTGATTTAAATACCTTTTTTGAATGCGTTTGACTTTCATTTGATTCAAATAGCATTTCTTGAATGTGTTTGACTTTCATTTGGTTCAAATAGCTTTGTTTAAATGTGTTTGACTTTCATTTGATTCAATTAGCTTTGCTTGAATGTGGTTAACTTTCAATTGAGTCAATTTGCTTTGTTGAATGCATTTGACTTTCATTTGATTGAAAAAGTTTTTGTTTGACTGTCATATGATTCAATTAGCCTCGTTGAATGCATTTGACAATCATTTGATTCAAAAAGCTTTGTTTGAATTCTTTGGACTTTTACTTGATTCAATTAGCTTTTTTGAAAGCATTTGACTTTCATATGATTTAATTAGCTTTGTTTGAATGTTTTTGACTTTCATTTGATGCAATTAGCTTTGTCTGAATGTGTTTGACTTTCGTTTGATTTAATTATCTTTTTTGAATGCATTTGACTTTCATTTGATTCAGATAGCATTGTTTGAATGTGTTTGACTTTCATTTGATTCAAATAGCTTTGTTTGAATGTGTTTGCCTTCCATTGGATTTAATTAGCTTTGTTTGAAAGTGGTTGACTTTTAATTGATTCAATTTGATATGTTGAATGCATTTGACTTTCATTTGATTCAAAAAGATTTGTTTGAATGTGTTTGACTTTCATATGATTCAATTAGTATCGTTGAATGCATTTGACAATCATTTGATTCAAAAAGCTATGTTTGAATTTGTTTGACTTTCACTTGATTCAATTAGCTTTTTTGAACTCATTTGACTTTCTTTGGATTCAAAAAGCTTTGTTTGAATGTGTTTGAATTTCACTTGATTTAAATTAGCTTTGTTTGAATGTGGTTAACTTTCATTTGATTCAATTAGCTTTGTTTGAATGTGGTTGACTTTCATTTGATTCAATTAGGTTTGTTAGAATGCCATTGACTTTCGTTTGATTCAATTAGGTTTGTTAGAATGCCATTGACTTTCATTTGATTCAATTAGCTTTGTTGAATGCATATGACTTTCATTTGATTCAAAAAGCTTTGTTTGAATGTGTTTGACTTTCATTTGATTCAATTAGCATCGTTGAACACATTTGACAGTCATTTGATTCAAAAAGCTTTGTTTGAATTACCTAGACTTTCACTTGATTCAATTAGCTTTTTTGAATGCATTTAACTTTCATTTGATTTAAAAAGCTTTGTTTAAATGTAATTGACTTTCACTTGATTTAATTACTTTTTTTTAATTGCATTTGACTTTCAGTTGATTCAAAAAGATTTGTTTGAATGTGCTTGACTTTCATATGATTCAATTAGCATCGTTGAACGGATTTGACAATCATTTGATTCAAAAAGCTTTGTTTGACTTTCACTTGATTTAAATCGCTATTTTGAATGCATTTGAATTTCATTTGATTGAAAAAGCTTTGTTTGAATGTGTTTGATTTTCATTTGATTAAATTAGCTTTGTTTGAATGTGATTGACTTTCATTTGAATCAATTAGCTTTGTTTAATGCATTTGACTTTCATTTAATTCAAAAAGCTTTGTTTGAATGTGTTTGACTTTAATTTGATTCAAATAGCTTTGTTTGAATGATTTTGACTTTCACTTGATTTAAATACCTTTTTTGAATGCGTTTGACTTTCATTTGATTCAAATAGCATTTCTTGAATGTGTTTGACTTTCATTTGGTTCAAATAGCTTTGTTTAAATGTGTTTGACTTTCATTTGATTCAATTAGCTTTGCTTGAATGTGGTTAACTTTCAATTGAGTCAATTTGCTTTGTTGAATGCATTTGACTTTCATTTGATTGAAAAAGTTTTGTTTGACTGTCATATGATTCAATTAGCCTCGTTGAATGCATTTGACAATCATTTGATTCAAAAAGCTTTGTTTGAATTCTTTGGACTTTTACTTGATTCAATTAGCTTTTTTGAAAGCATTTGACTTTCATATGATTTAATTAGCTTTGTTTGAATGTTTTTGACTTTCATTTGATGCAATTAGCTTTGTCTGAATGTGTTTGACTTTCGTTTGATTTAATTATCTTTTTTGAATGCATTTGACTTTCATTTGATTCAGATAGCATTGTTTGAATGTGTTTGACTTTCATTTGATTCAAATAGCTTTGTTTGAATGTGTTTGCCTTCCATTGGATTTAATTAGCTTTGTTTGAAAGTGGTTGACTTTTAATTGATTCAATTTGATATGTTGAATGCATTTGACTTTCATTTGATTCAAAAAGATTTGTTTGAATGTGTTTGACTTTCATATGATTCAATTAGTATCGTTGAATGCATTTGACAATCATTTGATTCAAAAAGCTATGTTTGAATTTGTTTGACTTTCACTTGATTTAATTAGCTTTTTTGAACTCATTTGACTTTCTTTGGATTCAAAAAGCTTTGTTTGAATGTGTTTGAATTTCACTTGATTTAAATTAGCTTTGTTTGAATGTGGTTAACTTTCATTTGATTCAATTAGCTTTGTTTGAATGTGGTTGACTTTCATTTGATTCAATTAGGTTTGTTAGAATGCCATTGACTTTCGTTTGATTCAATTAGGTTTGTTAGAATGCCATTGACTTTCATTTGATTCAATTAGCTTTGTAGAATGCATTGACTTTCATTTGATTCAAAAAGCTTTGTTTGAATGTGTTTGCTTCCATTGGATTTAATTAGCTTTGTTTGAAAGTGTTGACTTTTAATTGATTCAATTTGATTGTTGAATGCATTTGACTTTCATTTGATTCAAAAAGATTTGTTTGAATGTGTTTGACTTTCATATGATTCAATTAGTATCGTTGAATGCATTTGACAATCATTTGATTCAAAAAGCTATGTTTGAATTTGTTTGACTTTCACTTGATTTAATTAGCTTTTTTGAATCATTTGACTTTCTTTGGATTCAAAAAGCTTTGTTTGAATGTGTTTGAATTTCACTTGATTTAAATTAGCTTTGTTTGAATGTGGTTAACTTTCATTTGATTCAATTAGCTTTGTTTGAATGTGGTTGACTTTCATTTGATTCAATTAGGTTTGTTAGAATGCATTGACTTTCGTTTGATTCAATTAGGTTTGTTAGAATGCCATTGACTTTCATTTGATTCAATTAGCTTTGTAGAATGCATTGACTTTCATTTGATTCAAAAAGCTTTGTTTGAATGTGTTTGACTTTCATTATTCAATTAGCATCGTTGAACACATTTGACAGTCATTTGATTCAAAAACTTTGTTTGAATTACCTAGACTTTCACTTGATTCAATTAGCTTTTTTGAATGCATTTAACTTTCATTTGATTTAAAAAGCTTTGTTTAAATGTAATTGACTTTCACTTGATTTAATTACTTTTTTTTAATTGCATTTGACTTTCAGTTGATTCAAAAAGATTTGTTTGAATGTGCTTGACTTTCATATGATTCAATTAGCATCGTTGAACGGATTTGACAATCATTTGATTCAAAAAGCTTTGTTTGACTTTCACTTGATTTAAATCGCTATTTTGAATGCATTTGAATTTCATTTGATTGAAAAAGCTTTGTTTGAATGTGTTTGATTTTCATTTGATTAAATTAGCTTTGTTTGAATGTGATTGACTTTCATTTGAATCAATTAGCTTTGTTTAATGCATTTGACTTTCATTTAATTCAAAAAGCTTTGTTTGAATGTGTTTGACTTTAATTTGATTCAAATAGCTTTGTTTGAATGATTTTGACTTTCACTTGATTTAAATACCTTTTTTGAATGCGTTTGACTTTCATTTGATTCAAATAGCATTTCTTGAATGTGTTTGACTTTCATTTGGTTCAAATAGCTTTGTTTAAATGTGTTTGACTTTCATTTGATTCAATTAGCTTTGCTTGAATGTGGTTAACTTTCAATTGAGTCAATTTGCTTTGTTGAATGCATTTGACTTTCATTTGATTGAAAAAGTTTTGTTTGACTGTCATATGATTCAATTAGCCTCGTTGAATGCATTTGACAATCATTTGATTCAAAAAGCTTTGTTTGAATTCTTTGGACTTTTACTTGATTCAATTAGCTTTTTTGAAAGCATTTGACTTTCATATGATTTAATTAGCTTTGTTTGAATGTTTTTGACTTTCATTTGATGCAATTAGCTTTGTCTGAATGTGTTTGACTTTCGTTTGATTTAATTATCTTTTTTGAATGCATTTGACTTTCATTTGATTCAGATAGCATTGTTTGAATGTGTTTGACTTTCATTTGATTCAAATAGCTTTGTTTGAATGTGTTTGCCTTCCATTGGATTTAATTAGCTTTGTTTGAAAGTGGTTGACTTTTAATTGATTCAATTTGATATGTTGAATGCATTTGACTTTCATTTGATTCAAAAAGATTTGTTTGAATGTGTTTGACTTTCATATGATTCAATTAGTATCGTTGAATGCATTTGACAATCATTTGATTCAAAAAGCTATGTTTGAATTTGTTTGACTTTCACTTGATTCAATTAGCTTTTTTGAACTCATTTGACTTTCTTTGGATTCAAAAAGCTTTGTTTGAATGTGTTTGAATTTCACTTGATTTAAATTAGCTTTGTTTGAATGTGGTTAACTTTCATTTGATTCAATTAGCTTTGTTTGAATGTGGTTGACTTTCATTTGATTCAATTAGGTTTGTTAGAATGCCATTGACTTTCGTTTGATTCAATTAGGTTTGTTAGAATGCCATTGACTTTCATTTGATTCAATTAGCTTTGTTGAATGCATATGACTTTCATTTGATTCAAAAAGCTTTGTTTGAATGTGTTTGACTTTCATTTGATTCAATTAGCATCGTTGAACACATTTGACAGTCATTTGATTCAAAAAGCTTTGTTTGAATTACCTAGACTTTCACTTGATTCAATTAGCTTTTTTGAATGCATTTAACTTTCATTTGATTTAAAAAGCTTTGTTTAAATGTAATTGACTTTCACTTGATTTAATTACTTTTTTTTAATTGCATTTGACTTTCAGTTGATTCAAAAAGATTTGTTTGAATGTGCTTGACTTTCATATGATTCAATTAGCATCGTTGAACGGATTTGACAATCATTTGATTCAAAAAGCTTTGTTTGACTTTCACTTGATTTAAATCGCTATTTTGAATGCATTTGAATTTCATTTGATTGAAAAAGCTTTGTTTGAATGTGTTTGATTTTCATTTGATTAAATTAGCTTTGTTTGAATGTGATTGACTTTCATTTGAATCAATTAGCTTTGTTTAATGCATTTGACTTTCATTTAATTCAAAAAGCTTTGTTTGAATGTGTTTGACTTTAATTTGATTCAAATAGCTTTGTTTGAATGATTTTGACTTTCACTTGATTTAAATACCTTTTTTGAATGCGTTTGACTTTCATTTGATTCAAATAGCATTTCTTGAATGTGTTTGACTTTCATTTGGTTCAAATAGCTTTGTTTAAATGTGTTTGACTTTCATTTGATTCAATTAGCTTTGCTTGAATGTGGTTAACTTTCAATTGAGTCAATTTGCTTTGTTGAATGCATTTGACTTTCATTTGATTGAAAAAGTTTTGTTTGACTGTCATATGATTCAATTAGCCTCGTTGAATGCATTTGACAATCATTTGATTCAAAAAGCTTTGTTTGAATTCTTTGGACTTTTACTTGATTCAATTAGCTTTTTTGAAAGCATTTGACTTTCATATGATTTAATTAGCTTTGTTTGAATGTTTTTGACTTTCATTTGATGCAATTAGCTTTGTCTGAATGTGTTTGACTTTCGTTTGATTTAATTATCTTTTTTGAATGCATTTGACTTTCATTTGATTCAGATAGCATTGTTTGAATGTGTTTGACTTTCATTTGATTCAAATAGCTTTGTTTGAATGTGTTTGCCTTCCATTGGATTTAATTAGCTTTGTTTGAAAGTGGTTGACTTTTAATTGATTCAATTTGATATGTTGAATGCATTTGACTTTCATTTGATTCAAAAAGATTTGTTTGAATGTGTTTGACTTTCATATGATTCAATTAGTATCGTTGAATGCATTTGACAATCATTTGATTCAAAAAGCTATGTTTGAATTTGTTTGACTTTCACTTGATTTAATTAGCTTTTTTGAACTCATTTGACTTTCTTTGGATTCAAAAAGCTTTGTTTGAATGTGTTTGAATTTCACTTGATTTAAATTAGCTTTGTTTGAATGTGGTTAACTTTCATTTGATTCAATTAGCTTTGTTTGAATGTGGTTGACTTTCATTTGATTCAATTAGGTTTGTTAGAATGCCATTGACTTTCGTTTGATTCAATTAGGTTTGTTAGAATGCCATTGACTTTCATTTGATTCAATTAGCTTTGTAAGAATGCCATTGACTTTCATTTGATTCAAAAAGCTTTGTTTGAATGTGTTTGACTTTCATTTGATTCAATTAGCATCGTTGAACACATTTGACAGTCATTTGATTCAAAAAGCTTTGTTTGAATTACCTAGACTTTCACTTGATTCAATTAGCTTTTTTGAATGCATTTAACTTTCATTTGATTTAAAAAGCTTTGTTTAAATGTAATTGACTTTCACTTGATTTAATTACTTTTTTTTAATTGCATTTGACTTTCAGTTGATTCAAAAAGATTTGTTTGAATGTGCTTGACTTTCATATGATTCAATTAGCATCGTTGAACGGATTTGACAATCATTTGATTCAAAAAGCTTTGTTTGACTTTCACTTGATTTAAATCGCTATTTTGAATGCATTTGAATTTCATTTGATTGAAAAAGCTTTGTTTGAATGTGTTTGATTTTCATTTGATTAAATTAGCTTTGTTTGAATGTGATTGACTTTCATTTGAATCAATTAGCTTTGTTTAATGCATTTGACTTTCATTTAATTCAAAAAGCTTTGTTTGAATGTGTTTGACTTTAATTTGATTCAAATAGCTTTGTTTGAATGATTTTGACTTTCACTTGATTTAAATACCTTTTTTGAATGCGTTTGACTTTCATTTGATTCAAATAGCATTTCTTGAATGTGTTTGACTTTCATTTGGTTCAAATAGCTTTGTTTAAATGTGTTTGACTTTCATTTGATTCAATTAGCTTTGCTTGAATGTGGTTAACTTTCAATTGAGTCAATTTGCTTTGTTGAATGCATTTGACTTTCATTTGATTGAAAAAGTTTTGTTTGACTGTCATATGATTCAATTAGCCTCGTTGAATGCATTTGACAATCATTTGATTCAAAAAGCTTTGTTTGAATTCTTTGGACTTTTACTTGATTCAATTAGCTTTTTTGAAAGCATTTGACTTTCATATGATTTAATTAGCTTTGTTTGAATGTTTTTGACTTTCATTTGATGCAATTAGCTTTGTCTGAATGTGTTTGACTTTCGTTTGATTTAATTATCTTTTTTGAATGCATTTGACTTTCATTTGATTCAGATAGCATTGTTTGAATGTGTTTGACTTTCATTTGATTCAAATAGCTTTGTTTGAATGTGTTTGCCTTCCATTGGATTTAATTAGCTTTGTTTGAAAGTGGTTGACTTTTAATTGATTCAATTTGATATGTTGAATGCATTTGACTTTCATTTGATTCAAAAAGATTTGTTTGAATGTGTTTGACTTTCATATGATTCAATTAGTATCGTTGAATGCATTTGACAATCATTTGATTCAAAAAGCTATGTTTGAATTTGTTTGACTTTCACTTGATTCAATTAGCTTTTTTGAACTCATTTGACTTTCTTTGGATTCAAAAAGCTTTGTTTGAATGTGTTTGAATTTCACTTGATTTAAATTAGCTTTGTTTGAATGTGGTTAACTTTCATTTGATTCAATTAGCTTTGTTTGAATGTGGTTGACTTTCATTTGATTCAATTAGGTTTGTTAGAATGCCATTGACTTTCGTTTGATTCAATTAGGTTTATTAGAATGCCATTGACTTTCATTTGATTCAATTAGCTTTGTTGAATGCATATGACTTTCATTTGATTTAAAAAGCTTTGTTTGAATGTGTTTGACTTTCATTTGATTCAATTAGCATCGTTGAACACATTTGACAGTCATTTGATTCAAAAAGCTTTGTTTGAATTACCTAGACTTTCACTTGATTCAATTAGCTTTTTTGAATGAATTTAACTTTCATTTGATTTAAAAAGCTTTGTTTAAATGTGTTTGACTTTCACTTGATTTAATTACTTTTTTTTAATTGCATTTGACTTTCAGTTGATTCAAAAAGATTTGTTTGAATGTGCTTGACTTTCATATGATTCAATTAGCATCGTTGAACGGATTTGACAATCATTTGATTCAAAAAGCTTTGTTTGACTTTCACTTGATTTAAATCGCTATTTTGAATGCATTTGAATTTCATTTGATTGAAAAAGCTTTGTTTGAATGTGTTTGATTTTCATTTGATTAAATTAGCTTTGTTTGAATGTGATTGACTTTCATTTGAATCAATTAGCTTTGTTTAATGCATTTGACTTTCATTTAATTCAAAAAGCTTTGTTTGAATGTGTTTGACTTTAATTTGATTCAAATAGCTTTGTTTGAATGATTTTGACTTTCACTTGATTTAAATACCTTTTTTGAATGCGTTTGACTTTCATTTGATTCAAATAGCATTTCTTGAATGTGTTTGACTTTCATTTGGTTCAAATAGCTTTGTTTAAATGTGTTTGACTTTCATTTGATTCAATTAGCTTTGCTTGAATGTGGTTAACTTTCAATTGAGTCAATTTGCTTTGTTGAATGCATTTGACTTTCATTTGATTGAAAAAGTTTTGTTTGACTGTCATATGATTCAATTAGCCTCGTTGAATGCATTTGACAATCATTTGATTCAAAAAGCTTTGTTTGAATTCTTTGGACTTTTACTTGATTCAATTAGCTTTTTTGAAAGCATTTGACTTTCATATGATTTAATTAGCTTTGTTTGAATGTTTTTGACTTTCATTTGATGCAATTAGCTTTGTCTGAATGTGTTTGACTTTCGTTTGATTTAATTATCTTTTTTGAATGCATTTGACTTTCATTTGATTCAGATAGCATTGTTTGAATGTGTTTGACTTTCATTTGATTCAAATAGCTTTGTTTGAATGTGTTTGCCTTCCATTGGATTTAATTAGCTTTGTTTGAAAGTGGTTGACTTTTAATTGATTCAATTTGATATGTTGAATGCATTTGACTTTCATTTGATTCAAAAAGATTTGTTTGAATGTGTTTGACTTTCATATGATTCAATTAGTATCGTTGAATGCATTTGACAATCATTTGATTCAAAAAGCTATGTTTGAATTTGTTTGACTTTCACTTGATTTAATTAGCTTTTTTGAACTCATTTGACTTTCTTTGGATTCAAAAAGCTTTGTTTGAATGTGTTTGAATTTCACTTGATTTAAATTAGCTTTGTTTGAATGTGGTTAACTTTCATTTGATTCAATTAGCTTTGTTTGAATGTGGTTGACTTTCATTTGATTCAATTAGGTTTGTTAGAATGCCATTGACTTTCGTTTGATTCAATTAGGTTTGTTAGAATGCCATTGACTTTCATTTGATTCAATTAGCTTTGTAAGAATGCCATTGACTTTCATTTGATTCAAAAAGCTTTGTTTGAATGTGTTTGACTTTCATTTGATTCAATTAGCATCGTTGAACACATTTGACAGTCATTTGATTCAAAAAGCTTTGTTTGAATTACCTAGACTTTCACTTGATTCAATTAGCTTTTTTGAATGCATTTAACTTTCATTTGATTTAAAAAGCTTTGTTTAAATGTAATTGACTTTCACTTGATTTAATTACTTTTTTTTAATTGCATTTGACTTTCAGTTGATTCAAAAAGATTTGTTTGAATGTGCTTGACTTTCATATGATTCAATTAGCATCGTTGAACGGATTTGACAATCATTTGATTCAAAAAGCTTTGTTTGACTTTCACTTGATTTAAATCGCTATTTTGAATGCATTTGAATTTCATTTGATTGAAAAAGCTTTGTTTGAATGTGTTTGATTTTCATTTGATTAAATTAGCTTTGTTTGAATGTGATTGACTTTCATTTGAATCAATTAGCTTTGTTTAATGCATTTGACTTTCATTTAATTCAAAAAGCTTTGTTTGAATGTGTTTGACTTTAATTTGATTCAAATAGCTTTGTTTGAATGATTTTGACTTTCACTTGATTTAAATACCTTTTTTGAATGCGTTTGACTTTCATTTGATTCAAATAGCATTTCTTGAATGTGTTTGACTTTCATTTGGTTCAAATAGCTTTGTTTAAATGTGTTTGACTTTCATTTGATTCAATTAGCTTTGCTTGAATGTGGTTAACTTTCAATTGAGTCAATTTGCTTTGTTGAATGCATTTGACTTTCATTTGATTGAAAAAGTTTTGTTTGACTGTCATATGATTCAATTAGCCTCGTTGAATGCATTTGACAATCATTTGATTCAAAAAGCTTTGTTTGAATTCTTTGGACTTTTACTTGATTCAATTAGCTTTTTTGAAAGCATTTGACTTTCATATGATTTAATTAGCTTTGTTTGAATGTTTTTGACTTTCATTTGATGCAATTAGCTTTGTCTGAATGTGTTTGACTTTCGTTTGATTTAATTATCTTTTTTGAATGCATTTGACTTTCATTTGATTCAGATAGCATTGTTTGAATGTGTTTGACTTTCATTTGATTCAAATAGCTTTGTTTGAATGTGTTTGCCTTCCATTGGATTTAATTAGCTTTGTTTGAAAGTGGTTGACTTTTAATTGATTCAATTTGATATGTTGAATGCATTTGACTTTCATTTGATTCAAAAAGATTTGTTTGAATGTGTTTGACTTTCATATGATTCAATTAGTATCGTTGAATGCATTTGACAATCATTTGATTCAAAAAGCTATGTTTGAATTTGTTTGACTTTCACTTGATTCAATTAGCTTTTTTGAACTCATTTGACTTTCTTTGGATTCAAAAAGCTTTGTTTGAATGTGTTTGAATTTCACTTGATTTAAATTAGCTTTGTTTGAATGTGGTTAACTTTCATTTGATTCAATTAGCTTTGTTTGAATGTGGTTGACTTTCATTTGATTCAATTAGGTTTGTTAGAATGCCATTGACTTTCGTTTGATTCAATTAGGTTTATTAGAATGCCATTGACTTTCATTTGATTCAATTAGCTTTGTTGAATGCATATGACTTTCATTTGATTCAAAAAGCTTTGTTTGAATGTGTTTGACTTTCATTTGATTCAATTAGCATCGTTAAACACATTTGACAGTCATTTGATTCAAAAAGCTTTGTTTGAATTACCTAGACTTTCACTTGATTCAATTAGCTTTTTTGAATGCATTTAACTTTCATTTGATTTAAAAAGCTTTGTTTAAATGTAATTGACTTTCACTTGATTTAATTACTTTTTTTTAATTGCATTTGACTTTCAGTTGATTCAAAAAGATTTGTTTGAATGTGCTTGACTTTCATATGATTCAATTAGCATCGTTGAACGGATTTGACAATCATTTGATTCAAAAAGCTTTGTTTGACTTTCACTTGATTTAAATCGCTATTTTGAATGCATTTGAATTTCATTTGATTGAAAAAGCTTTGTTTGAATGTGTTTGATTTTCATTTGATTAAATTAGCTTTGTTTGAATGTGATTGACTTTCATTTGAATCAATTAGCTTTGTTTAATGCATTTGACTTTCATTTAATTCAAAAAGCTTTGTTTGAATGTGTTTGACTTTAATTTGATTCAAATAGCTTTGTTTGAATGATTTTGACTTTCACTTGATTTAAATACCTTTTTTGAATGCGTTTGACTTTCATTTGATTCAAATAGCATTTCTTGAATGTGTTTGACTTTCATTTGGTTCAAATAGCTTTGTTTAAATGTGTTTGACTTTCATTTGATTCAATTAGCTTTGCTTGAATGTGGTTAACTTTCAATTGAGTCAATTTGCTTTGTTGAATGCATTTGACTTTCATTTGATTGAAAAAGTTTTGTTTGACTGTCATATGATTCAATTAGCCTCGTTGAATGCATTTGACAATCATTTGATTCAAAAAGCTTTGTTTGAATTCTTTGGACTTTTACTTGATTCAATTAGCTTTTTTGAAAGCATTTGACTTTCATATGATTTAATTAGCTTTGTTTGAATGTTTTTGACTTTCATTTGATGCAATTAGCTTTGTCTGAATGTGTTTGACTTTCGTTTGATTTAATTATCTTTTTTGAATGCATTTGACTTTCATTTGATTCAGATAGCATTGTTTGAATGTGTTTGACTTTCATTTGATTCAAATAGCTTTGTTTGAATGTGTTTGCCTTCCATTGGATTTAATTAGCTTTGTTTGAAAGTGGTTGACTTTTAATTGATTCAATTTGATATGTTGAATGCATTTGACTTTCATTTGATTCAAAAAGATTTGTTTGAATGTGTTTGACTTTCATATGATTCAATTAGTATCGTTGAATGCATTTGACAATCATTTGATTCAAAAAGCTATGTTTGAATTTGTTTGACTTTCACTTGATTTAATTAGCTTTTTTGAACTCATTTGACTTTCTTTGGATTCAAAAAGCTTTGTTTGAATGTGTTTGAATTTCACTTGATTTAAATTAGCTTTGTTTGAATGTGGTTAACTTTCATTTGATTCAATTAGCTTTGTTTGAATGTGGTTGACTTTCATTTGATTCAATTAGGTTTGTTAGAATGCCATTGACTTTCGTTTGATTCAATTAGGTTTGTTAGAATGCCATTGACTTTCATTTGATTCAATTAGCTTTGTAAGAATGCCATTGACTTTCATTTGATTCAAAAAGCTTTGTTTGAATGTGTTTGACTTTCATTTGATTCAATTAGCATCGTTGAACACATTTGACAGTCATTTGATTCAAAAAGCTTTGTTTGAATTACCTAGACTTTCACTTGATTCAATTAGCTTTTTTGAATGCATTTAACTTTCATTTGATTTAAAAAGCTTTGTTTAAATGTAATTGACTTTCACTTGATTTAATTACTTTTTTTTAATTGCATTTGACTTTCAGTTGATTCAAAAAGATTTGTTTGAATGTGCTTGACTTTCATATGATTCAATTAGCATCGTTGAACGGATTTGACAATCATTTGATTCAAAAAGCTTTGTTTGACTTTCACTTGATTTAAATCGCTATTTTGAATGCATTTGAATTTCATTTGATTGAAAAAGCTTTGTTTGAATGTGTTTGATTTTCATTTGATTAAATTAGCTTTGTTTGAATGTGATTGACTTTCATTTGAATCAATTAGCTTTGTTTAATGCATTTGACTTTCATTTAATTCAAAAAGCTTTGTTTGAATGTGTTTGACTTTAATTTGATTCAAATAGCTTTGTTTGAATGATTTTGACTTTCACTTGATTTAAATACCTTTTTTGAATGCGTTTGACTTTCATTTGATTCAAATAGCATTTCTTGAATGTGTTTGACTTTCATTTGGTTCAAATAGCTTTGTTTAAATGTGTTTGACTTTCATTTGATTCAATTAGCTTTGCTTGAATGTGGTTAACTTTCAATTGAGTCAATTTGCTTTGTTGAATGCATTTGACTTTCATTTGATTGAAAAAGTTTTGTTTGACTGTCATATGATTCAATTAGCCTCGTTGAATGCATTTGACAATCATTTGATTCAAAAAGCTTTGTTTGAATTCTTTGGACTTTTACTTGATTCAATTAGCTTTTTTGAAAGCATTTGACTTTCATATGATTTAATTAGCTTTGTTTGAATGTTTTTGACTTTCATTTGATGCAATTAGCTTTGTCTGAATGTGTTTGACTTTCGTTTGATTTAATTATCTTTTTTGAATGCATTTGACTTTCATTTGATTCAGATAGCATTGTTTGAATGTGTTTGACTTTCATTTGATTCAAATAGCTTTGTTTGAATGTGTTTGCCTTCCATTGGATTTAATTAGCTTTGTTTGAAAGTGGTTGACTTTTAATTGATTCAATTTGATATGTTGAATGCATTTGACTTTCATTTGATTCAAAAAGATTTGTTTGAATGTGTTTGACTTTCATATGATTCAATTAGTATCGTTGAATGCATTTGACAATCATTTGATTCAAAAAGCTATGTTTGAATTTGTTTGACTTTCACTTGATTCAATTAGCTTTTTTGAACTCATTTGACTTTCTTTGGATTCAAAAAGCTTTGTTTGAATGTGTTTGAATTTCACTTGATTTAAATTAGCTTTGTTTGAATGTGGTTAACTTTCATTTGATTCAATTAGCTTTGTTTGAATGTGGTTGACTTTCATTTGATTCAATTAGGTTTGTTAGAATGCCATTGACTTTCGTTTGATTCAATTAGGTTTGTTAGAATGCCATTGACTTTCATTTGATTCAATTAGCTTTGTTGAATGCATATGACTTTCATTTGATTCAAAAAGCTTTGTTTGAATGTGTTTGACTTTCATTTGATTCAATTAGCATCGTTGAACACATTTGACAGTCATTTGATTCAAAAAAGCTTTGTTTGAATTACCTAGACTTTCACTTGATTCAATTAGCTTTTTTGAATGCATTTAACTTTCATTTGATTTAAAAAGCTTTGTTTAAATGTAATTGACTTTCACTTGATTTAATTACTTTTTTTTTAATTGCATTTGACTTTCAGTTGATTCAAAAAGATTTGTTTGAATGTGCTTGACTTTCATATGATTCAATTAGCATCGTTGAACGGATTTGACAATCATTTGATTCAAAAAGCTTTGTTTGACTTTCACTTGATTTAAATCGCTATTTTGAATGCATTTGAATTTCATTTGATTGAAAAAGCTTTGTTTGAATGTGTTTGATTTTCATTTGATTAAATTAGCTTTGTTTGAATGTGATTGACTTTCATTTGAATCAATTAGCTTTGTTTAATGCATTTGACTTTCATTTAATTCAAAAAGCTTTGTTTGAATGTGTTTGACTTTAATTTGATTCAAATAGCTTTGTTTGAATGATTTTGACTTTCACTTGATTTAAATACCTTTTTTGAATGCGTTTGACTTTCATTTGATTCAAATAGCATTTCTTGAATGTGTTTGACTTTCATTTGGTTCAAATAGCTTTGTTTAAATGTGTTTGACTTTCATTTGATTCAATTAGCTTTGCTTGAATGTGGTTAACTTTCAATTGAGTCAATTTGCTTTGTTGAATGCATTTGACTTTCATTTGATTGAAAAAGTTTTGTTTGACTGTCATATGATTCAATTAGCCTCGTTGAATGCATTTGACAATCATTTGATTCAAAAAGCTTTGTTTGAATTCTTTGGACTTTTACTTGATTCAATTAGCTTTTTTTGAAAGCATTTGACTTTCATATGATTTAATTAGCTTTGTTTGAATGTTTTTGACTTTCATTTGATGCAATTAGCTTTGTCTGAATGTGTTTGACTTTCGTTTGATTTAATTATCTTTTTTGAATGCATTTGACTTTCATTTGATTCAGATAGCATTGTTTGAATGTGTTTGACTTTCATTTGATTCAAATAGCTTTGTTTGAATGTGTTTGCCTTCCATTGGATTTAATTAGCTTTGTTTGAATGTGGTTGACTTTTAATTGATTCAATTTGATTGTTGAATGCATTTGACTTTCATTTGATTCAAAAAGATTTGTTTGAATGTGTTTGACTTTCATATGATTCAATTAGTATCGTTGAATGCATTTGACAATCATTTGATTCAAAAAGCTATGTTTGAATTTGTTTGACTTTCACTTGATTCAATTAGCTTTTTTGAACTCATTTGACTTTCTTTGGATTCAAAAAGCTTTGTTTGAATGTGTTTGAATTTCACTTGATTTAAATTAGCTTTGTTTGAATGTGGTTAACTTTCATTTGATTCAATTAGCTTTGTTTGAATGTGGTTGACTTTCATTTGATTCAATTAGGTTTGTTAGAATGCCATTGACTTTCGTTTGATTCAATTAGGTTTGTTAGAATGCATTGACTTTCATTTGATTCAATTAGCTTTGTTAGAATGCATTGACTTTCATTTGATTCAAAAAGCTTTGTTTGAATGTGTTTGACTTTCATTTGATTCAATTAGCATCGTTGAACACATTTGACAGTCATTTGATTCAAAAAACTTTGTTTGAATTACCTAGACTTTCACTTGATTCAATTAGCTTTTTTGAATGCATTTAACTTTCATTTGATTTAAAAAGCTTTGTTTAAATGTAATTGACTTTCACTTGATTTAATTACTTTTTTTTAATTGCATTTGACTTTCAGTTGATTCAAAAAGATTTGTTTGAATGTGCTTGACTTTCATATGATTCAATTAGCATCGTTGAACGGATTTGACAATCATTTGATTCAAAAAGCTTTGTTTGACTTTCACTTGATTTAAATCGCTATTTTGAATGCATTTGAATTTCATTTGATTGAAAAAGCTTTGTTTGAATGTGTTTGATTTTCATTTGATTAAATTAGCTTTGTTTGAATGTGATTGACTTTCATTTGAATCAATTAGCTTTGTTTAATGCATTTGACTTTCATTTAATTCAAAAAGCTTTGTTTGAATGTGTTTGACTTTAATTTGATTCAAATAGCTTTGTTTGAATGATTTTTGACTTTCACTTGATTTAAATACCTTTTTTGAATGCGTTTGACTTTCATTTGATTCAAATAGCATTTCTTGAATGTGTTTGACTTTCATTTGGTTCAAATAGCTTTGTTTAAATGTGTTTGACTTTCATTTGATTCAATTAGCTTTGCTTGAATGTGGTTAACTTTCAATTGAGTCAATTTGCTTTGTTGAATGCATTTGACTTTCATTTGATTGAAAAAGTTTTGTTTGACTGTCATATGATTCAATTAGCCTCGTTGAATGCATTTGACAATCATTTGATTCAAAAAGCTTTGTTTGAATTCTTTGGACTTTTACTTGATTCAATTAGCTTTTTTGAAAGCATTTGACTTTCATATGATTTAATTAGCTTTGTTTGAATGTTTTTGACTTTCATTTGATGCAATTAGCTTTGTCTGAATGTGTTTGACTTTCGTTTGATTTAATTATCTTTTTTGAATGCATTTGACTTTCATTTGATTCAGATAGCATTGTTTGAATGTGTTTGACTTTCATTTGATTCAAATAGCTTTGTTTGAATGTGTTTGCCTTCCATTGGATTTAATTAGCTTTGTTTGAATGTGGTTGACTTTTAATTGATTCAATTTGATTGTTGAATGCATTTGACTTTCATTTGATTCAAAAAGATTTGTTTGAATGTGTTTGACTTTCATATGATTCAATTAGTATCGTTGAATGCATTTGACAATCATTTGATTCAAAAAGCTATGTTTGAATTTGTTTGACTTTCACTTGATTCAATTAGCTTTTTTGAACTCATTTGACTTTCTTTGGATTCAAAAAGCTTTGTTTGAATGTGTTTGAATTTCACTTGATTTAAATTAGCTTTGTTTGAATGTGGTTAACTTTCATTTGATTCAATTAGCTTTGTTTGAATGTGGTTGACTTTCATTTGATTCAATTAGGTTTGTTAGAATGCCATTGACTTTCGTTTGATTCAATTAGGTTTGTTAGAATGCCATTGACTTTCATTTGATTCAATTAGCTTTGTTGAATGCATATGACTTTCATTTGATTCAAAAAGCTTTGTTTGAATGTGTTTGACTTTCATTTGATTCAATTAGCATCGTTGAACACATTTGACAGTCATTTGATTCAAAAAGCTTTGTTTGAATTACCTAGACTTTCACTTGATTCAATTAGCTTTTTTGAATGCATTTAACTTTCATTTGATTTAAAAAGCTTTGTTTAAATGTAATTGACTTTCACTTGATTTAATTACTTTTTTTTAATTGCATTTGACTTTCAGTTGATTCAAAAAGATTTGTTTGAATGTGCTTGACTTTCATATGATTCAATTAGCATCGTTGAACGGATTTGACAATCATTTGATTCAAAAAGCTTTGTTTGACTTTCACTTGATTTCAAATCGCTATTTTGAATGCATTTGAATTTCATTTGATTGAAAAAGCTTTGTTTGAATGTGTTTGATTTTCATTTGATTAAATTAGCTTTGTTTGAATGTGATTGACTTTCATTTGAATCAATTAGCTTTGTTTAATGCATTTGACTTTCATTTAATTCAAAAAGCTTTGTTTGAATGTGTTTGACTTTAATTTGATTCAAATAGCTTTGTTTGAATGATTTTTGACTTTCACTTGATTTAAATACCTTTTTTGAATGCGTTTGACTTTCATTTGATTCAAATAGCATTTCTTGAATGTGTTTGACTTTCATTTGGTTCAAATAGCTTTGTTTAAATGTGTTTGACTTTCATTTGATTCAATTAGCTTTGCTTGAATGTGGTTAACTTTCAATTGAGTCAATTTGCTTTGTTGAATGCATTTGACTTTCATTTGATTCAAAAAGTTTTGTTTGACTGTCATATGATTCAATTAGCCTCGTTGAATGCATTTGACAATCATTTGATTCAAAAAGCTTTGTTTGAATTCTTTGGACTTTTACTTGATTCAATTAGCTTTTTTGAAAGCATTTGACTTTCATATGATTTAATTAGCTTTGTTTGAATGTTTTTGACTTTCATTTGATGCAATTAGCTTTGTCTGAATGTGTTTGACTTTCGTTTGATTTAATTATCTTTTTTGAATGCATTTGACTTTCATTTGATTCAGATAGCATTGTTTGAATGTGTTTGACTTTCATTTGATTCAAATAGCTTTGTTTGAATGTGTTTGCCTTCCATTGGATTTAATTAGCTTTGTTTGAATGTGTTGACTTTTAATTGATTCAATTTGATTGTTGAATGCATTTGACTTTCATTTGATTCAAAAAGATTTGTTTGAATGTGTTTGACTTTCATATGATTCAATTAGTATCGTTGAATGCATTTGACAATCATTTGATTCAAAAAGCTATGTTTGAATTTGTTTGACTTTCACTTGATTCAATTAGCTTTTTTGAACTCATTTGACTTTCTTTGGATTCAAAAAAGCTTTGTTTGAATGTGTTTGAATTTCACTTGATTTAAATTAGCTTTGTTTGAATGTGGTTAACTTTCATTTGATTCAATTAGCTTTGTTTGAATGTGGTTGACTTTCATTTGATTCAATTAGGTTTGTTAGAATGCCATTGACTTTCGTTTGATTCAATTAGGTTTGTTAGAATGCCATTGACTTTCATTTGATTCAATTAGCTTTGTTGAATGCATATGACTTTCATTTGATTTAAAAAGCTTTGTTTGAATGTGTTTGACTTTCATTTGATTCAATTAGCATCGTTGAACGCATTTGACAGTCATTTGATTCAAAAAGCTTTGTTTGAATTACCTAGACTTTCACTTGATTCAATTAGCTTTTTTGAATGCATTTAACTTTCATTTGATTTAAAAAGCTTTGTTTAAATGTAATTGACTTTCACTTGATCTAATTACTTTTATTTAATTGCCTTTGACTTTCAGTTGATTCAAAAAGATTTGTTTGAATGTGCTTGACTTTCATATGATTCAATTAGCATCATTGAATGGATTTGACAATCATTTGATTCAAAAAGCTTTGTTTGACTTTCACTTGATTCAAATCGCTATTTTGAATGTATTTGAATTTCATTTGATTGAAAAAGCTTTGTTTGAATGTGTTTGATTTTCATTTGATTAAATTAGCGTTATTTTAATCTGATTGACTTTCATTTGAATCAATTAGCTTTGTTTAATGCATTTGACTTTCATTTTATTCAAAAAGCTTTGTTTGAAAGTGTTTGACTTTAATTTGATTCAAATAGCTTTGTTTGAATGTTTTTGACTTTCACTTGATTTAAATACCTTTTTTGAATGCGTTTGACTTTCATTTGATTCAAATAGCATTTCTTGAATGTGTTTGACTTTCATTTGGTTCAAATAGCTTTGTTTAAATGTATTTGACTTTCATTTGATTCAATTAGCTTTGCTTGAATGTGGTTAACTTTCAATTGAGTCAATTTGCTTTGTTGAATGCATTTGACTTTCATTTGATTCAAAAAGTTTTGTTTGACTGTCATATGATTCAATTAGCCTCGTTGAATGAATTTGACAATCATTTGATTCAAAAAGCTTTATTTGAATTCTTTGGACTTTTAGTTGATTCAATTAGCTTTTTTGAAATCATTTGACTTTCATTGGATTCAAAAAGCTTTGTTTGAATGTGTTTGAATTTCACTTGATTTAAAGTAGCTTTGTTTGAATGTGGTTAACTTTCATTTGATTCAATTAGCTTTGTTTGAATGTGGTTGACTTTCATTTGATTCAATTAGGTTTGTTAGAATGCCATTGACTTTCGTTTGATTCAATTAGGTTTGTTAGAATGCTATTGACTTTCATTTGATTCAATTAGCTTTGTTAGAATGCCATTGAGTTTCATTTGATTCAATTAGCTTTGTTGAATGCATATGACTTTCATTTGATTCAATTAGCATCGTTGAACGCATTTGACAGTCATTTGATTCAAAAAACTTTGTTTGAATTACCTAGACTTTCACTTGATTCAATTAGCTTTTTTGAATGCATTTAACTTTCATTTGATTTAAAAAGCTTTGTTTAAATGTAATTGACTTTCACTTGATTTAATTACTTTTTTTTAATTGCATTTGACTTTCAGTTGATTCAAAAAGATTTGTTTGAATGTGCTTGACTTTCATATCATTCAATTAGCATCGTTGAATGGATTTGACAATCATTTGATTCAAAAAGCTTTGTTTGACTTTCACTTGATTCAAATCGCTATTTTGAATGCATTTGAATTTCATTTGATTGAAAAAGCTTTGTTTGAATGTGTTTGATTTTCATTTGATTAAATTAGCTTTATTTGAATCTGATTGACTTTCATTTGAATCAATTAGCTTTGTTTAATGCATTTAACTTTCATTTAATTCAAAAAGCTTTGTTTGAATGTGTTTGACTTTAATTTGATTCAAATAGCTTTGTTTGAATGTTTTTGACTTTCACTTGATTTAAATACCTTTTTTGAATGCGTTTGACTTTCATTTGATTCAAATAGCATTTCTTGAATGTGTTTGACTTTCATTTGGTTCAAATAGCTTTGTTTAAATGTATTTGACTTTCATTTGATTCAATTAGCTTTGCTTGAATGTGGTTAACTTTCAATTGAGTCAATTTGCTTTGTTGAATGCATTTGACTTTCATTTGATTCAAAAAGTTTTGTTTGACTGTCATATGATTCAATTAGCCTCGTTGAATGAATTTGACAATCATTTGATTCAAAAAGCTTTATTTGAATTCTTTGGACTTTTAGTTGATTCAATTAGCTTTTTTGAAAGCATTTGACTTTCATATGATCTAACTAACTTTGTTTGAATGTTTTTTACTTTCATTTGATGCAATTAGCTTTGTCTGAATGTGTTTGACTTTCGTTTGATTTAATTATCTTTTTTGAATGCATTTGACTTTCATTTGATTCAGATAGCATTGTTTGAATGTGTTTGACTTTCATTTGATTCAAATAGCTTTGTTTGAATGTGTTTGCCTTCCATTGGATTTAATTAGCTTTGTTTGAATGTGGTTGACTTTTAAGTGATTCAATTTGATTTGTTGAATGTATTTGACTTACATTTGATTCAAAAAGATTTGTTTTGAATGTGTTTGACTTTCATATGATTCAATTAGTATCGTTGAATGCATTTGACAATCATTTGATTCAAAAAGCTATGTTTGAATTTGTTTGACTTTCACTTGATTCAATTAGCTTTTTTGAACTCATTTGACTTTCTTTGGATTCAAAAATCTTTGTTTGAATGTGTTTGAATTTCACTTGATTTAAATTATCTTTGTTTGATTGTGGTTAACTTTCATTTGATTCAATTAGCTTTGTTTGAATGTGGTTGACTTTCATTTGATTCAATTAGGTTTGTTAGAATGCCATTGACTTTCGTTTAATTTAATTAGGTTTGTTAGAATGCCATTGACTTTCATTTGATTCAATTAGCTTTGTTGAATGCATATGACTTTCATTTGATTCAAAAAGCTTTGTTTGAATGTGTTTGACTTTCATTTGATTCAATTAGCATCATTGAACGCATTTGACAGTCATTTTATTCAAAGAGCTTTGTTTGAATTTCTTAGACTTTCACTTGATTCAATTAGCTTTTTTAAATGCAATTAACTTTTATTTGATTCAAAAAGCTTTGTTCGAATGTGTTTGACTTTCATTTGATTGAATTAGCTTTGTAGGAATGCACTTGACAATCACTTAATTAAAAAAGCTTTGTTTGAATGTGTTTGACTTTAACTAGATTAAATTAGCTTTTTTGAATGCATTTAACTTTTATTTAATTAAAAAAGCTTCGCCCAAATGTGTTTGACTTTCATTTGATGCAATTAGCTTTGTTTGAATGTGTTTGACTTTCATTTGATTCAATAAGCTTTGTTGAATGCATTTAACTTTCATTTGATTTAAAAAGCTTTGTTTAAATGTGTTTTGACTTTCACTTGATTTAATTACTTTTTTTTAATTGCATATGACTTTCAGTTGATTCAAAAAGATTTGTTTGAATGTGCTTGACTTTCATATGATTCAATTAGCATCGTTGAATGGATTTGACAATCATTTTATTCAAAAAGCTTTGTTTGACTTTCACTTGATTCAAATCGCTATTTTGAATGCATTTGAATTTCATTTGATTGAAAAAGCTTTGTTTGAATGTGTTTGATTTTTATTTGATTAAATTAGCTTTGTTTGAATGTGATTGACTTTCATTTGAATCAATTAGCTTTGTTTAATGCATTTAACTTTCATTTAATTCAAAAAGCTTTGTTTGAATGTGTTTGACTTTTATTTGATTCAAATAGCTTTGTTTGAATGATTTTGACTTTCACTTGATTTAAATACCTTTTTTGAATGTGTTTGACTTTCATTTGATTCAAATAGCTTTGTTTGAATGTGTTTGTCGTCCATTGGATTTAATTAGCTTTGTTTGAATGTGGTTGACTTTTAATTGATTCAATTTGATCTTTTAAATGCATTTGACTTTCATTTGATTAAAAAAGATTTGTTTGAATGTGTTTGACTTTCATATGATTCAATTAGTATCGTTGAATGCATTTCACAATCATTTGATTCAAAAAGCTATGTTTGAATTTGTTTGACTTTCACTTGTTTAATTAGCTTTTTTGAACTCATTTGACTTTCTTTTGATTCAAAAAGCTTTGTTTGAATGTGTTTGAATTTCACTTGATTTAAATTAGCTTTGTTTGAATGTGGTTAACTTTCATTTGATTCAATTAGCTTTGTTTGAATGTGGTTGACTTTCATTTGATTCAATTAGGTTTGTTAGAATGCCATTGACTTTCGTTTGATTCAATTAGGTTTGTTAGAATGCCATTGACTTTCATTTGATTCAATTTGATTTATTGAATGCATATGACTTTCATTTGATTTAAAAAGCTTTGTTTGAATGTGTTTGACTTTCATTTGATTCAATTAGCATCGTTGAACGCATTTGACAGTCATTTGATTCAAAAAGCTTTGTTTGAATTACCTAGACTTTCACTTGATTCAATTAGCTTTTTTGAATGCATTTAACTTTCATTTGATTTAAAAAGCTTTGTTTAAATGTAATTGACTTTCACTTGATTTAATTACTTTTATTTAATTGCATTTGACTTTCAGTTGATTTAAAAAGATTTGTTTGAATGTGCTTGACTTTCATATGATTCAATTAGCATCGTTGAATGGATTTGACAATCATTTGATTCAAAAAGCTTTGTTTGACTTTCACTTGATTCAAATCGCTATTTTGAATGCATTTGAATTTCATTTGATTGAAAAAGCTTTGTTTGAATGTGTTTGATTTTCATTTGATTAAATTAGCTTTGTATGAATGTGATTGACTTTCATTTGAATCAATTAGCTTTGTTTAATGCATTTGACTTTCATTTAATTCAAAAAGCTTTGTTTGAATGTGTTTGACTTTTATTTGATTCAAATAGCTTTGTTTGAATGATTTTGACTTTCACTTGATTTAAATACCTTTTTTGAATGTGTTTGACTTTAATTTGATTCAAATAGCTTTGTTTGAATGTGTTTGTCGTCCATTGGATTTAATTAGCTTTGTTTGAATGTGGTTGACTTTTAATTGATTCAATTTGATCTTTTAAATGCATTTGACTTTCATTTGATTAAAAAAGATTTGTTTGAATGTGTTTGACTTTCATATGATTCAATTAGTATCGTTGAATGCATTTCACAATCATTTGATTCAAAAAGCTATGTTTGAATTTGTTTGACTTTCACTTGTTTAATTAGCTTTTTTGAACTCATTTGACTTTCTTTTGATTCAAAAAGCTTTGTTTGAATGTGTTTGAATTTCACTTGATTTAAATTAGCTTTGTTTGAATGTGGTTAACTTTCATTTGATTCAATTAGCTTTGTTTGAATGTGGTTGACTTTCATTTGATTCAATTAGGTTTGTTAGAATGCCATTGACTTTCGTTTGATTCAATTAGGTTTGTTAGAATGCCATTGACTTTCATTTGATTCAATTTGATTTATTGAATGCATATGACTTTCATTTGATTTAAAAAGCTTTGTTTGAATGTGTTTGACTTTCATTTGATTCAATTAGCATCGTTGAACGCATTTGACAGTCATTTGATTCAAAAAGCTTTGTTTGAATTACCTAGACTTTCACTTGATTCAATTAGCTTTTTTGAATGCATTTAACTTTCATTTGATTTAAAAAGCTTTGTTTAAATGTAATTGACTTTCACTTGATTTAATTACTTTTATTTAATTGCATTTGACTTTCAGTTGATTTAAAAAGATTTGTTTGAATGTGCTTGACTTTCATATGATTCAATTAGCATCGTTGAATGGATTTGACAATCATTTGATTCAAAAAGCTTTGTTTGACTTTCACTTGATTCAAATCGCTATTTTGAATGCATTTGAATTTCATTTGATTGAAAAAGCTTTGTTTGAATGTGTTTGATTTTCATTTGATTAAATTAGCTTTGTATGAATGTGATTGACTTTCATTTGAATCAATTAGCTTTGTTTAATGCATTTGACTTTCATTTAATTCAAAAAGCTTTGTTTGAATGTGTTTGACTTTTATTTGATTCAAATAGCTTTGTTTGAATGATTTTGACTTTCACTTGATTTAAATACCTTTTTTGAATGTGTTTGACTTTAATTTGATTCAAATAGCTTTGTTTGAATGTGTTTGCCTTCCATTGGAATTAATTAGCTTCGTTTGAATGTGGTTGACTTTTAATTGATTCAATTTGATCTTTTGAATGCATTTGACGTTCATTTGATTCAAAAAGATTTGTTTGAATGTGTTTGACTTTCATATGATTCAGTTAGTATCGTTGAATGCATTTGACAATCATTTGATTCAAAAAGCTATGTTTCAATTTGTTTGACTTTCACTTGATTCAATTAGCTTTTTTGAACTCATTTGACTTTCTTTGGATTCAAAAAGCTTTGTTTGAATGTGTTTGAATTTCACTTGATTTAAATTAGCTTTGTTTGAATGTGGTTAACTTTCATTTGATTCAATTAGCTTTGTTTGAATGTGGTTGACTTTCATTTGATTCAATTAGGTTTGTTAGAATGACATTGACTTTCGTTTGATTCAATTAGGTTTGTTAGAATGCTATTGACTTTCATTTGATTCAATTAGCTTTGTTAGAATGCCATTGAGTTTCATTTGATTCAATTAGCTTTGTTGAATGCATATGACTTTCATTTGATTCAATTAGCATCGTTGAACGCATTTGACAGTCATTTGATTCAAAAAGCTTTGTTTGAATTACCTAGACTTTCACTTGATTCAATTAGCTTTTTTGAATGCATTTAACTTTCATTTGATTCAAATATCATTTCTTGAATGTGTTTGACTTTCATTTGGTTCAAATAGCTTTGTTTAAATGTGTTTGACTTTCATTTGATTCAATTAGCTTTGCTTGAATTTGGTTAACTTTCAATTGAGTCAATTTGCTTTGTTGAATGCATTTGACTTTCTTTTGATTCAAAAAGTTTTGTTTGACTGTAGCCTCGTTGAATGCATTTGACAATCATTTGATTCAAAAAGCTTTGTTTGAATTCTTTGGACTTTTAGTTGATTCAATTAGCATTTTTGAAAGCATTTGACTTTCATATGATTTAATTAGCTTTGTTTGAATGTTTTTTTACTTTCATTTGATGCAATTAGCTTTGTCTGAATGTGTTTGACTTTCTTTTGATTTAATTATCTTTTTTGAATGCATTTGACTTTCATTTGATTCAGATAGCATTGTTTGAATGTGTTTGACTTTCATTTGATTCAAATAGCTTTGTTTGAATGTGTTTGCCCTCCATTGGATTTAATTAGCTTTGTTTGAATGTGGTTGACTTTTAATTGATTTAATTTGATCTGTTGAATACATTTGACTTTCATTTGATTCAAAAAGATTTGTTTGAATGAGTTTGACTTTCATATGATTCAATTAGTATCGTTGAATGCATTTGACAATCATTTGATCAAAAAGCTATGTTTGAATTTGTTTGACTTTCACTTGATTCAATTAGCTTTTTTGAAATCATTTGACTTTCTTTTGATTCAAAAAGCTTTGTTTGAATGTGTTTGATTTTCACTTGATTTAATTAGCTTTGTTTGAATGTGGTTAACTTTCATTTGATTCAATTAGCTTTATTTGAATGTGGTTGACTTTCATTTGATTCAATTAGGTTTGTTAGAATGCCATTGACTTTCGTTTGATTCAATTAGGTTTGTTAGAATGCTATTGACTTTCATTTGATTCAATTAGCTTTGTTAGAATGCCATGGAGTTTCATTTGATTCAATTAGCTTTGTTGAATGCATATGACTTTCATTTGATTTAAAAAGATTTGTTAGAATGTGTTTGACTTCCATTTGATTCAATTAGCATCATTGAACGCATTTGACAGTCATTTTATTCAAAAAGCTTTGTTTGAATTACTTAGACTTTCACTTGATTCAATTAGCTTTTTTGAATGCATTTAACTTTTATTTGATTCAAAAAGCTTTGTTCGAATGTGTTTGACTTTCATTTGATTCAATTAGCTTTGTGGGAATGCACTTGACAATCACTTAATTAAAAAAGCTTTGTTTGAATGTATTTGACTTTCACTAGATTAAATTAGCTTTTTTGAATGAATTTAACTTTTATTTAATTAAAAAAGCTTTGTCCGAAAGTGTTTGACTTTCATTTGATGCAATTAGCTTTGTTTGAATGTGTTTGACTTTCATTTGATTCAATAAGCTTTGTTGAATGCATTTAACTTTCATTTGATTTAAAAAGCTTTGTTTAAATGTGTTTGACTTTCGCTTGATTTAATTACTTTTTTTTAATTGCATATTGATTAGGGGATTTTTCCCCACCAATCACCATCTGACAAGTGGACCAATCAGGTTCCGCCATGTGTCCGTCACATGGGCCGATAGGAGCCTGCCACGTGTCAAGCAATGATCCGTCCACTATAGACCAATTACGACACGACACGTGTCCTTCCCATGACACCTTGGATAACCGGTCACCTAGGCCCAACTTCCGAGGGAAGCAAAATCAGCCCAAGGTTAACCTAAACCTAGATTGACACGTTTCCCGAGGTTATAAATACCTCCCTTAATCCCCATTAAGGGAAAAAAACGCTAAAAACGCAGATTACACACAATAAACACTCTCACCTAGAGAGACCCAATCACTTTAATTTCCGCATTAATTACTCCTTAATCAAGTACTAACTTGACCGTCGGAGGCGGATCTCCAATCATCCGGAGCATCCGTTTGTTTTGCAGGTACAGGCGTCCGGTTCCAGTCTCGGAATTGTAACTCTCCCGCAGGACATCAGAAAACCCGAAACATTTTGGCGCCGTCTGTGGGGAGAGTACTTCTGAGATGGCATCCACGTCTGTACCGACTCCTGAAGAGAAACGTCCCCTGGACGACCCTCTAGTTCAGTCGGACCACGATACTGAGAATGAATTTGAAGTTGCAGCTCACACAGCTTCAGACGGGACCCTAAGGGCCCGACGTACCCGTCATACCGAAAGGAGGGAACGGGAACATCTTCAAACTGGAAGCGAGCCAGCAGGCGCACCGCCTGTTCGGCAGCAGCCGACTGATGGGTCTGCTCCCATCACAAGGAACGAACTCATGACCTTCATGAGGGACTTCAAGGGAGAAATTCAAGAGTTGATCAACAAGAAGCCGCCTGCTCTGGACAAGGAGCAGTCGGCTAAGAAACCCTCCACTTCACTGAAGAGGAAACCAGTTCAAGGGCGAGAGGCGACCCCTCATCCTAAATCTAGGAAGTAGGAGCCACCTGCCCTTGATTTCACAAAATACCGTTTTCCTACTCCAGGAAATAGGAAACCTGTACGTCATATTCAGGCGGACGGGTCGAGGAAAACATACACAGACGCTCGGCTACTGCTAGAGCAGAAGAAGAGTGACCGATTGTCACAGTCGGCCTCTACTTCAAACTTCCAAGACAGCCTGCGAAATACCTCGATGAGGCATACTCAATCGTATCATGAGATTCAGTCAGGCGGCACCTCCCGTCAGTCCGGCTTTCATAGCGACCAGGCGGTACCAAATTTACCGTTTGTACCGCAACAACAGTATTTTTTACAGCCACCTCCGTTTGGTGGACATGCAGCAAAAAATGTCCAACCTATGGACTGGCAGCTACGGTTGCTTAGACTTGGTGAACAGCCGTCGGCCTTCTCCAAGGAAATTACTGAAGCCGCTCAGCCGGCCAAAGTGAAAAATGTATTAGTAGGCGCCTATGACGGCACTACTAACCCAGAAGACCATCTGATGGCATTCACCAACCTGATGTATCTTCAAGGGTTGGATGATCCCACTTGGTGCAAGTGTTTCCCAGCGACTCTCAAAGGAATCGCACAACAACGGTTCGGCAACCTACCGACTGGTTGTGTAAATAACTTCAAGACGCTTGCTTAATTATTCACCTCCAACTTCGCCATGAACATTCCTGCGAAGAAGACGACCTTGATTTAGGAACAATTCAGCAGGGCGAGAAGGAGGGGCTTCGTTCTTACATCAGGCGGTTTAACCTGATGAGAATACAGATTCAAGGGTTACCGGATGAAGTAGCCTATACTGACTTTTTCAGAGGTCTCAAAGACGGGTCGACCTTCAAATTTGATTTGGTCCGAAAGAGGG
The DNA here is from genome assembly GCF_001683475.1 of Chenopodium quinoa. Lineage (NCBI taxonomy): Eukaryota > Viridiplantae > Streptophyta > Magnoliopsida > Caryophyllales > Amaranthaceae > Chenopodium > Chenopodium quinoa. The sequence continues at coordinate 32,535 of NW_018742480.1, forward strand.
TGGCGACTCTTCAAGAGGCCTTGATTGAAGCGGAAGCCTATATACAGGCGACTGATCTTTGTGGTACGGTAAAACAGTCAGACGGGAAAAGGTCCGACAAAAGAGAAGGACGACAGAAGCAGTCGTCAAACAAAGACGAGAAGAGAAAAGAGGTCTGGGCAACTGATTCCTCTAAACAGCCGTCCCAGAAGAAGAAAAAAGAATTCAAACCATACTCCCCAAAGTATGTGTTTAACAAGGATAGCCAATTCATCCTAAAGGAAATCAAGGGACAGATCTCAATTGAGAAGCCGGTCCCCATGAAGGGTTCTGCAAACAATCGGAACCAAGAAAAATTCTGTGATTATCATGAAGATGTTGGTCATCACACCAATGAATGCATCAGTCTCATGCGGTATCTGGACCGCCTGGCTGAGCAAGGTGACCTTGACACTTATGTCAAGAAATCTACGGGGAACACTTCCTCGAAAAAGCAGTCGGCCAAAAAGAATTAACAGGCCGATAGCTCCGATACAGATGATGTAGTCGTCTACACCATTGCAGGCGGCTTCTCAGGAGGCGGCCCCACTATTAGGGGCAACAAAGACAATATCAGACGGTTAGATGTAAATTCCGTTCACCAAGAACGGCCCTCCAAATATCCATTTCCTGAGATTGTCATCACTGAAGAAGATCTAGGAGGGGTAAGAGGGCCGCATGACGACCCTATCGTTATTGAATGTAAAGTGGCCAACCAGAGAGTTGGCCGAATCCTCATAGATACCGGAAGCTCCTCAGATCTCATCAGTAGCAAATGTCTGTCGAAACTAAAAATATCAGACTGATTGCATACATCCGGCATCCCACCCTTTAGTAGGGTTTGGAGGAGGAGTCGTCCACCTAGTGGGACGAGTGGATTTACCCATCCGCCTGGGCGAAAAAGGGGAAGGACGACACATGGTAGTCCGGTTCCTGGTAGTAAAAGAACTCTCGGCCTACAACATGATTCTGGGACGACCAACCCTGAATAATTCCAAGGCTGTTATAATCCCATCTCTTATGTTGCTCAAGTTTGAGAGGGATAATGGAACAGTCGGGTCCCTAAGGGGAGATCAGAGGATGGCCCGAGAGTGCTATCTCTCGGATGTCAAGCCCACTGTTATGGCCACTGGGTCGAGTGGTGGAAAAATAGACCTTGACAATGTCAAGGAGAGTGCGCCTGTTCAAGAAGCAGGTGGCAAGAAGAGAAAGGCATCCCAGACAGGGGCCGCAAGAAAAGACAGAAAATAGCAATCATTGGCAGAGGAGCGGTCAGATGAATTCCGCCCTCAGCCGGCTGGTGAGCATACGGACTTGATCTTAGACGATTCACGTCCTGAGCGAACTGTCAAAGTTGGGACGACTGCTCTGAGAGTCCTGGGTGACGACTTTCACAAACTATTGAAAGAATACAAGGACATCTTTGCATTCGAAGTCCATGAAATGCCAGGCATTAGTCCTGATCTGGCGGTACATAAACTGGTCGTGGATCCGAAAAAGAAGCCGGTACGGCAGAAGAAGCGGAACCATGGCGAAGAAAGAAGTCAGGCGGCAGCCGCCGAAGTTAAAAAATTACTTGATGAAGGGTTCATTCGCCAATGTTACTTCCTAGACTGGGTTGCAAATGTGGTGCTTGTTAAAAAGCCGAATGGCACCTGGCGAATGTGTGTAGACTACACAGACTTAAACAAGGCGTGCCCCAAAGACAGTTACCCTCTGCCTAAAATTGATAACCTAGTCGACTCAACAGCCGGCCATGCTTTGATGAGCTTTATGGACGCCTACTCTGGTTTCCATCAAATTCCTTTATGGAAGAAAGATCAGGAGAAGACGGCCTTCGTCACTGATCAGGGGTTATACTGTTACACGGTCATGCCGTTTGGTCTTAAGAATGCCCCGGCCACTTTCCAGCGAATGATAAACACTGTGTTCTTTGATCAAATTGGGAGAAATGTCGAGGCATATATTGATGATATGATTGTCAAGTCTAAACTTCAGAAAGATCATCTGTCGGACCTCCGAGAAACTTTCGCCACACTCAGGCGGCACCATGTCATGCTCAATCCCAAGAAATGTGTCTTTGGAGTTTATTCTGGGAAATTTCTCGGATTCCTTATCAATCAGAGAGGAATAGAGGCGAACCCTGAGAAGGTGCAGGCGGTCATTGACATGCAGTCGCCTCGTACCATCCGAGAGGTTCAGAAGTTAACAGGTTGTCTGGCGGCCTTGGGAAGATTTTTAAGCCGATCAGGCGACAAATGCCTATACTTTTTCCAGGCAATTAAGAAAAAGGCAAGGTTTGAATGGGGGCCGGATGCTGAGGCGGCCTTCCAAAAATTGAAAGTTCACTTGCATTCCTTGCCGAGGCTGGTCAGCCCTTTGCCCGAAGAAGTACTCTACATGTACCTGGCCGTCTCTGATCATGCGTTAAGCGCTGTTCTCTTTGCTGAAAGAGACGGCTGTCAGCTCCCGGTCTACTTTGTCAGTCATGTACTGAAAAATGTCGAGTTGAGGTATCCCTTAGTGGAGAAATTTGGTCTTGCACTCTTCATGGCTGTTAAAAAATTGAAGCCCTACTTTTTGGCACATGCAGTCGTCGTGTATACAGACCAACCTATCAAGCGGCCACTGACCATCATGGAGTCGTCAGGCCGAATGATCAAATCGGCCATAGAAATACAGAGCCTCGAAGTTACTTTCGAGCCTAGAAAAGCAGTGAAGGGGCAAGCCTTTGCTGACTTTATTGTTGAGATGACTCGTCCTCCTGACTCTCAAGTTACAGACCAAGTCTGGAAGGTATATGTGGACGAAAGCTCTACTTCAAATGGTTGTGGAGCAGGCGTCATATGTCAGTCGCCAAAGGGCGACAGGTACGAGTATGCTTTACGCTTCAGTTTTCAGGCCTCAAACAATGAGGCAGAATATGAAGCTTTACTAGCCGGAATCCGCATGTGCAAGGCGGCAGGAGCAAGAAAAATAGACGCCTGTTCCGATTCACAATTGATAGTGAGTCAGTACAATGGGGAATACGAAGCAACCCATCCGGCCATGATCAAGTATTTACAGGCGGTCCGACAAGCAGTCGGCTCCCTTGAGGATTTCCATCTGACCCAAGTGCCGAGATCAGAAAACAACCAGGCGGATGCACTTTCAAAATTAGCATCATCCGCCTCCTGTGATACTCCTCGAACTGTTTTTTGGGAAGTAATGGAGAGGAGAAGCATTGAGGAAGAACCTATTGGAATCTTAGACAGAAGCTCAACCTGGATGGATCAAATCAGGGCATATCTGGCAAATGGTACCCTGCCGGATGATCATCAACAGGAGGCAGCACTGAAAAAACGAGCAACCAGTTTTGAAATAATAAAGGAGAACTTCACAAAAGGGGTACCTTCAACCCTTCTTAAAGTGTGTTACTCTAGAAAAGGGGCGAGAGATACTGGACGATCTTCACTCTGGTTACTGTGCTTCCCATATAGGCGGTAGGACGCTTGCTCAACGGCAAGGCGGCAGGGCTACTTTTGGCCTACTTTAGAAGCAGATGCGATGGTGATGGTGAAAAAATGTGACAAGTGCCAAAGGTTTGGCAAACCAATTCACCGTCCGGCTACTGACCTCACTACCATTCATAGCCCACTACCGTTTGCTAAGTGGGGCATGGATATTCTGGGTCCATATACGCCTGCTACAGGCGGAAGGAGGTACATACTTGTTGCCGTCGACTACTTCACTAAATGGGTAGAGGCGGAGGCTGTAAAGGGAATCAAGACGAAGGATGTAATTTCATTCATTTGGAAAAATGTCATCACTCGGTTCGGGGTTCCCATGTCTATGGTTTTTGATAATGGTCCCCAATTTGAGACGTTTGTTCTCAAAAGCTGGTTGGGTGACCAAGGAATTGCACACTACTTTGCATCTGTCGGCCGTCCACAAGCAAACGGCCAGGTAGAAGCCTTTAATAAAATCATCTCATACGGTCTCAAGAAAAAGATTGAACGAGCAGGCGGCCTATGGGCGGATGAATTTAACATGTTCTCTAGGCCATTAGGACGACTGAAAAAGGGGCGACTGGAGAAACTCCATTCCTCCTAACTTATGGTGCGGAAGCTGTTCTTCCAATAGAACACTACGAGCCGACTCTTCGAGTAATGCTATATGACGAAGAGGCAAACTGGGAAGCCATGCGCCTGGCATTAGACTCACTTCCTGAAAGGAGGGGCAATGCTGTCTTGCGCCATGAAATTTACCGCCTGAGAATGACTAGATCATACAACAAAAAAGTACACAGGCGTCCACTCAAAGTGGGGGACTTTGTACTTAGAAAAATGGAAGCAGTTGGTAGGGCTAATGAGTCTGGCAAACTAACTCCCAACTGGGAAGGACCCTACCGAATCTGTGAAGAGGTCAGGGACGGTACCTACCGTCTGGGAACACCAGACGGACAACCGTTGCCTCGAACTTGGAATTAGATAATCTTAAGAAATATTTCTTTTGAATGATGTAAATAGTCAAGGGCTACTTAATAAAAGTTTGCATACTTAATATTCAATTTTGTACTAAGAGGGGCATGCCTGCTGACAAACAGTCGGCTACTCTCCATGTTTAATTTTTATTCTTACTTAAGAGGGGCAGGCCGCCTATACATTTACAGTCGGCTACTCTCCATTGAGTATTTTACTCTATCTTCAGAGGGGCATGCCGGCTGTACCTAGGGCTGGCAAACAGGTCGGGTTGGGTTGGGTTCAGGTCGACCTGTTTAGATAAACAGGTCAGGACCCCCCAACCCGAACCCGACTTGTTTACTTAAACAGGTCAAAAAAGTCAACCTGAACCCGACCTGGTTTTAAACAGGTTGACTTGAACCCGACCCGTCTAAACCTGTTTTTTTTTTTTAATAATTAATTAATTAATTAATTATTTTTTATTTAAATAACCTTGTAATTTGTTTACCCTGTATATTTTTTAAATATAACT